>NC_090803.1:65328999-65638318 GCF_036512215.1 Solanum lycopersicum | reverse complement strand
CAAAGAGAGCTTTGTTCCTTCTGCTTGTGTTCATTTCTGAAGCTTTTGGAAATGATGGTTATCTACTTAAACCCCTTTGAATTAAGTGTGTTTTTATGAAGGAAAATGGTTTTTCGAGAAACAAGCAAGTTTTTTTTACTTATTTTTAAGTGTTCGATAATTATGCAGACAATAATCAATAGTATATGTAATATAGCAAAATCGTATGGGAGTGGAGAGGAGATATAGAACTTGAAATTTCACTTATGAAACGGGCTTGTTTTCCTGCAAAATCATATGGGGGAGTTACATTACTCGTTTTTTATTCTCTCAGTTGGAAATAAAAAGCATTTTTTTTACTATAAGAGTCAAATAATAAGCATTTTCTTTTTATCTTGTAGTAGGAAATTCATGGTGTTTGCAATAGTAATATTATTAGTTAATACTCTGGACATACAATTATTCATTTTCGACGTTGAATTGTAAACTTATTTGTTCGACGTTGAATAGTAAAATTATGCCAAACTTTCTATTCAAACCAATTAAATAATGTAGAAACATTCATCTTCAATGATGAGGGTACCCATAGACTAGTTCTCTTGTTGTATGCAATAAGAAAGTAATTTTTTTTTTTCCTTTTTCAATTTGACCATTTCTTTCACTTCAACTCATTTCTTTCACGATAAGAAATAGTATTAATTTACTCTCAAATAATCGCACAAGGTTGAAATCAAGTCTACTAAAGTGTTCCATAGTTAGAAAGTTGTGATTGCTTTGTTAGAGACGGACTTAGAATCTAAAATTTATGAGTTCTAGTAGCTCTCTGGAGTTATTGATTCTTAGATTATAATTCTTAAATACAATAATAATATCAGTTATATAGATCTTTAATTTTAAAATATCTTTATGCCTCATTTGGCCGTGAGAAAACTTGAGAAGTGGTGTTTGGTCATAGAATTTGACAAATATATTTGTCAAGTATCTCAAGTTCTCAAATACTAGAAAAAAATTAGTATTTGGCTCAAATTCTCAAATATTAGAAAAAATTAGTATTTGTGTGAAGTTATAATATTTTGGAATTTTAAAATATTTATAAATTACTCTGAACTTTTATGTTTTATAAAAAATATTCATTATTTATTAAGTTTAACTAATATTTGTTACTACCTCCTCATAAAAAATTTGAGTTTTAATTTAAGTGATAAAATTGAAAAAAAAGAACGATTTGTTTTAATGAGTTATAATTATAACCTAATCAATGACAAGTTTGAATTATATATTGTTATTTTGTTGTTGTTGATTGTTATCAATACGTTATAAGGTTATCTTTTAGCCTAACATATTCACTATAAATATATTGTATAAATTTGTGGCTATTTTTAATAGTTTAAAATTTAGGGGTATACATCATATTTTTTAAAATAGTAAAATATTCTTGGAAAAACTTGGGGCCAAACACATGGTATAATTTCACCAAAAATTTGACCCAAATATTATTTGCCAAGAATATTTGTTGAGAACTTTGAGCCGTTGTTTTTTTAAAAAAACAAACAAACACTATATCCAGTTTTATTTGACGCGCCCTATGCTTGTGGGACAAAGATAATATTTTTAATAGATCTCAGTTTAAAGCAAAACAATTTAAAGCAGCTCGAAAAATGAAATGATGGAGTAAAGAAGTCATGACAAATACAATACTACTAGGATAACATTATAATATATTTTTGAAATTTTCTTTGTTAATTATAATAAAATAATACGATGATCAAAATAGACAAAATAATACAGAGGTCTTCCTTACATAGCCAACAGGGCGGCTCTTCATGCTTATTAAAAAGACAATTGATTTAGGCCCCCCTAATTTGAGGGGCCTCTATGTTATAAGATTTTTTAACAAAAAAAAAGTTAGTAATATTTGGAGAAATTATAAACTTTTCATATAAGAGTAAATAATTATTGTAAGTTAGATAGATCTAAAATATTATATCTTAAAAAAATTAAAAGGACTTAACTTATAATAAATTTCACACAAAAAAATTAAGATCTACATTTGAATTTGATTTTAGATTACATGAGACGTCTCTGATAATCAAAGTAAAGAAGTCATGGCAAATGAAAACAATAATTTCTATGTATCAAATAATTTTGAGTCACGTCTATACTTGGGAGATAAAGATAATATTTTTCATGGATTTCAATTTAAGGCAAAACAATTCGAAGCAGCTCGAAAAATAAATAATAGAGTAAAGAAGTCATAAGAAAAATAATACTACTAAGATAAACATCATAAAACATTTTTGAAAAAAAAAACATCAATTATAATAAAATAATATGATAATCGAAATAGAGAAAAAAAAAATACACATAACTTTCTTACATAGCTAACAGGGGCGGCTCTACCAGCTTATTGAAAAGACAATTAACTTAGGCCCCTAATTTGAGGGGCCTTATTTTTTTAAAGCAACAATAAATATAAAAAAAAATTAACAAATAAAGTTAGTAATATTTGTAGAAAATATAAACTCTTTCTTATAAGAGGAAATAATTATTAGAACTTAGACAAGTTTAGAATATCATGTCTCGTAAAAAAATTTAAAGGGTTGACTTATAATAAACTTCATAAAAATAAAGTTAAAGTTTCTATTTAAATTTGATTTTAGGATATAAATATATTTAAATTGCTTCCGATAATCAAAGTAAGGAAATCGTAACAAACTAAAACAATGTTCATAGATATCAAGTAAGTGTATTTTATATATATTTAATTTAAATCAAAATTATTTAAATTTATTTTATATATATTTAATCTAAATCAAAATTATTTAATTCTATCGAATCTGATGATTACGTTAAATGATATATCGAGTACAAGTAAAATGAAGTAATACTTTTCGCCGGCTGCTTTAACTTGCGTGCTGAACCTGAAATATATTCACTGCAAGACAAATTTAATAGTATTTTTTTAATTTGTTGTTCTAATCTAAAATCATTTTTTTTAATTGATGAATAAATTAAACACACAATTTTTAACGTGTTAAATTACATTTTAATTTGTCCTTAACCAGAATTTTCTTCATTTGATAAGTCAATCATTGACTCATTAAGTCATCAAGGTCTATAAATAAGCTTCATTGTACATTGCAAATGATATCATAAATAAACTACTTCAATAATATTCTCATAATACGTAATTATTCATTTAGAATAAAGTTTTCTTATACCTTCTTTTGATTATCTATTAAATCATTACAAATGGAGAGAAAAACATCTCAAATCCAACCACCAACTTATGGAGATTTCATCACTATTCTTAGTATTGATGGAGGTGGCATTCGAGGAATTATTCCAGCTACCATCCTCACTTTTCTTGAATCACAACTTCAGGTAAATTATATACATATATGATGATCGCGATCTGTTAGTTAATATCATAAATATTTCTTTTGAAAAAGCCTCACTACCTAGTGTGGTCTACACGTAACAATTAATATGCTATTACCTGTTTACTAAGTGATCTATCTTATAATGCATGCATGCATGCATGCACGCGTTCTTTTTATGACTTTTATAACGATTTCATGCATGTCAAATAAAATTTATAGGAGTTGGATGGAAAAAATGCAAGAATTGCAGATTACTTTGATGTTATTGCTGGAACTAGCACCGGTGGCCTTGTTACGGCCATGTTAACGGCTCCAGATGAAAATCATCGTCCACTTTATGCTGCTAAGGATATTACACCGTTCTATTTAGAGCATTGTCCAAAAATATTTCCACAAAAGAAATGGTACATACATATATATAGTCGTTTAATTTCATTTGTACTATACAGCTAATATTTTTTTTATTGATTTTTTTTATTTTATAAATATGTAGTGGTTTGTTTGCTCCAATTGGGAAGATGGTGCGAGCTTTAATAGGGCCAAAATATGATGGAAAGTATCTACATGAAGTCGTCAAGGAAAAATTGAAAGATATTTGCATTAGTAATACTATTACTAATGTTGTTATTCCAACTTTTGATATCAAAAAGTTGCAACCAACCATTTTCTCCACTTATGAGGTACATATTTCCTATTCTAACAATATTTTTTATGTACGTTCTATCATTTTCAGACTCCAATTGTGAAACTATATATATACTGAATATGTTATTATTGATGCAGACGAAACGATCAACATGTTGTGATGCAAAATTATCGGATATTTGTATTAGTACATCAGCAGCTCCAACTTATCTTCCTGCTCATTATTTCAAAGTTGAAGATGGCAAAGGCAATGTTAAAGAACATCATCTCATAGATGGTGGCGTTGCGGCTAATAATCCGGTACATACTGAAAACACTTTATTAATATTGAAAATTTAACTTATATATACTGACTGACTGACTGACGATACAATATTTTAGGGTTTGATTGCAATATCGGAAGTAAGCAAAGAGATATTCAAGAACAATCCAGATTTCTTCCCTATAAAGCCAATGGATTATGGTCGTTTTCTTGTAATATCATTAGGGACAGGAGCTGCAAAATGTGAACAAAAATATAATTCATTGATGGGAGCAAAATGGGGGATTGTAGATTGGTTAATTCACAAAGGCTCTACACCATTAGTAGAAGTATTCACACAATCAAGTGCTGATATGGTTGATTATCATAATTCTGTTGTTTTTCAAGCTCTTCGTAGTGAAAATAGTTACCTTCGAATTCAAGTAAGTATACAAAATATGAAGTAGATGAACATGTTATATATCATATATTAACTCAGAAGACCTTAATAATACTAGTAGGATAGATGAAAGGATTTTTAGTTGTATAATATGTTGATTAATACTAATAATTTTTTTGGTTGTTAAACCTAATTAAATAGGAGGATGAACTAATTGGAACAGAAGCCTCAGTAGATGTGGCTACAAAGAAAAATTTGGAGAGATTAGTGGAAATTGGAGAAAAATTATTGAAAAAACCACTTTCAAGGGTAAATTTGGAAACAGGTTTATCAGAACCAACTCCTAAAGGAGGCACTAATGAGGAAGCCCTTAAGAGGTATCTATCTCATCATAATAATTTAAATTAGATACTATCTTCGTCATAAATTATTTATCGTGTTTGAGAGATAATTATTTTATCATTATTTCTATCTTAATATACAATTTGTAGTCTTTCATCATATCAAAATTTTAAAATAATAAATAATTCGAGATAACTATTATTACGGATTATTTGATAAGGTGTTTGAAAAGTCCTGCCTTGTACTTTAATGAGTAACATGTTTATATTAATATATTAATTGATCTATTTTTTTTGTATTATCAATGCATGCATAGCTAGTCTTTGCTATTATATGGTCTAAATTGTTAGAATATTTGTATATGTAATAATTTAACTTATGAAAATCTTTAATCTTGTGATAGGTTTGCAAGATTATTGGTAAATGAAAGAAGACTTCGTGAATCAAGATCACCACTTATCAAGAAAGCCTCAAAGTAATGCAGTCATAAAATAAGAATCGATTTATTTAATTAAGTAATATATATTGTCACTATATATAAATTTCCTAGCTAGCTATGTTCCCAATGAAATTTTCAATTTTGGAGGGAATATTATGTATTTTATGAAATTTGATTTACTTGTTGTACTAGTGTAAAAGTGTATTCATTCAATATCATTCCATATAATACCATATATATGGAAAATGAAAATAAATTTGTTGTTAAAGTTGTGAGTTCGATAAATTTTAATTTTTACTTGTTATACATATCAAAGAATTGTTTTTTTTTTTCATATTTTATCTTTAGTACTAATATTTTTTTCCCAAATTATTTTCTAACAATCATTTAATAGGCACAGTTTAATAATATATATATACATACATACATTATATATATATATATATAATTGTTTGTTTAATAAGTATGTTAAAACGTAATTAGTAAAAGTAAACTAAGAGATATTTGGAAATATATAGATACTTAACACCAAATTTAGCAGGACCTATATTTAAGTAACCACTAACTAGTCCTTGTGTAAATATTTTCAAACGAAATAAAACATGTAAGAAATACTTGTTTCCTTTTCATAAAAAGAAATATAAAAAGATATACTACTTGTATTATTTTAAAATTACTCAAACATATGCATGCATCTAAGCTCAATGAATAATATAATGCAATAATTATTAGCAACGGTGGATCACCTTATAATTAGGTGTTCATTTGAATTATTTTTGAAAGAAAATTATATTATTTATATATGGTTAAAATAATTTTTTAGATATATAGTAGATATCAAACTTTCATCAGCTACTTTATATGTCTATTTCTTCATATCTTGAATCTCCTTATAAAAAATTCTAGCTCCACCATGCATTATTAGGGCGTATTTTTACAAAAGGTCAAATCCATCGGTGGCCACTCAAAGTTGGCATTAATTTTCAGTTAGACATTTTAACTGAGCTTTTTTCATTTTAGACACCTTATGTCATGTCCCGCTGCGTCAATTTGACACTTTTTACTGAGATAGCATAGTAAGTGTGAAACACTTATTGGACGCGCGTGAGAGTCTCATTTCACCAAAAAAAAAGAATTTCTTTTTCTTCCCCAATTTTTGGCCATCATTTTCTAAGCTTAAACTTTTTCTATGGTGAAATAAATTGGACGATGACACAAACAAAAAGTAAATTCTGGCATCTAAAAATTTTAAATTTTAATACTTATCCTCAAAATAATTTGAGAAAAAATCAACATAATTTTTAAGAAGAAAAACACACACTCAGAAATGGCAAGAAATTATATTTTCAATTATCAAATTATATATTCATAACAAATAATTTTAGCATTTTAATCCATTTGTATGCATTCTCACATTATAATCACGAAAAAA
Source organism: Solanum lycopersicum (assembly GCF_036512215.1). Lineage (NCBI taxonomy): Eukaryota > Viridiplantae > Streptophyta > Magnoliopsida > Solanales > Solanaceae > Solanum > Solanum lycopersicum. The sequence goes on along the minus strand of NC_090803.1, from coordinate 65,631,457 downwards.
GTTCACATTAAGACTCCATACTTATATACTAAAGCAACAATTTTTCATTTGCATTGATCCAGAAATTCAGCCTAAAAGGAAGAAAATATCCCCAAAAAGGGTCAAACAAATGTATTACCACATCAAAAAAATCAAACATTCAAATATCAATCTATCACAAAAAAAAATGTTCTTATCTCACGACATTCACAAAGTGACGAAAACAAACAAAAAATGCTTCTTCTTTTGACACATTTGGGTAGGGGAAGGTCGGGGGTGGTGATGGGTGGAGAAGACAATCTTCGTGAAAAAGATTGGTTGGGATTTGAGGTGGGAGTGGAATAACGGAGTAGGCAATTTGGGGTGGAGGCGTGCGAATAATTTTCATAAAATTAAAAGTGGTTAATTTTAAAACAAAATTATTTAGTTAAATAAATGACACATGTCAATGAGTCATTGCTAGTTTTTTTTCCTATTAAAAAATTATTATTTAATAAATTTTTTTCTATATATGCCACTTGTTGTTATTTAATTCGTCACTTTAACAAGCGAGTGTGTTAAATACACCTTACAAATTTGATAGATTATTGAAAAAGTGTTTAAATTACATAGTTAAATATGATATGAAGTGTCTAAAATGAACAAAACCTAATTAAGATGTCTAAGTGAAAATTAATATCAATTTTAAACAGTCACCGATAAATTAATCCGCAAAATAAAGTCAAAATTTCACATTCCAATTTTGTCTTGTCATCCCCCCCCCCCCCCCCCACCCCAAACCAAACCTTCTTTTTTAGAATTAATCTCGAAGGTTCAAATCTCACAATTGCCTTATTGTTGATTTGTTTCTATGGGGTCACCTTGTGTCCTCTCTTGCGTTTTCAATAAAAATGCTAAAAATGTGCCCAGAAGTTTAAAAAGTTTATGATATTTATTTATTTAAAAATAAATTATTTTTTAATTTATTAATCAAAAATGTGATTTAAATTAAAAGAATAAAAAAATTTAAAAATAAAATAACATAAATAAAATATTATGCTAATCAAATTTTCTAGCGAAAAATGATTTTTTTTTCTTTTTCTTTATTTGCTTGGTTCATTCTTCATTTTGACGCGTTGAATTTCCTTATTCTATTATTATTGCCATTAAATTTTGTATAGGTAAATTGTCTCTGTACGATATTTAAATATATTGAATGAGTAATCAATATGAAATACTACCAAACGAGTGAAAAAAATAAAATAATTTCAGTAGAAAAATCAAACCTTTTGAAAAGTGTTCCATATAATAACCACACAAACTTAATGATGTGAGTAGAAGAAAATTCAAATATTTATTGTTGTTCTACGTCCAATTTAATGAATAAACCTACTTTCTAGTCTTATTATTTATTGCTTACATATTTCCTATAATTTTCTTTAATTGAAAATTTCGTCATTTTATAAGTCAACCGTTGACCCATTAAGTCATCACGATGATATATGGACCAAGTCTCTCAAAGGTTGAGGCAAGTGATGCCTATAAATTAATTTCGTGTCCTTTTTTCAAAAATATTCTCATAATACAAACAATTCATAAATTTAACATATCTATTTGTCCAAAAACTTTGTTACGCTCTTTTTTTTATTATTAATATATCAGTTAAATTTAAAAAATGGAGAGAAAAACATCTCAAATTCAACCTCCAACTTATGGAGATTTAATCACTGTTCTTAGCATCGATGGAGGTGGTATTCGAGGAATTATTCCTGCTACTATCCTAAGTTTTCTCGAATCGCAACTTCAGGTCAAATTTTCTTTTATAATATATACACATGCATATTGTATACGTTCCTAGCTAGTTAATACTGTAGTTATTACTAAATCCTAAATCCTGAACCCTGAATCGTATTAAATCTTCAGGAATTGGATGGGAAGGAAGCAAGACTTGCGGATTATTTCGACGTGATTGCCGGAACGAGCACCGGTGGCCTTGTAACGGCCATGCTAACGGCTCCAGATGAAAATAATCGTCCTCTTTATGCTGCCAAGGATATTACACCGTTTTATTTAGAGCATTGTCCAAAAATATTTCCACAAAAGAAATGGTATACATATATATATAAAAAAATATAGTGTTTAATTTTATTAATGATCTAAGTCAAAACAAATATTAATTTTTTTTTTTTTTTGAATTTACAAATATGCAGTGGTTTATTTGCTCCAATTGGGAATATTGTGCAAACTTTAATTGGACCAAAATATGATGGAAAATATTTGCATGAAGTCGTAAAGGAAAAATTGAAAGATACTCGTCTTAGTAATACTATTACTAATGTTGTTATTCCAACTTTTGATATCAAAAAGTTGCAACCAACCATTTTCTCCACTTATGAGGTACATATATATTAATTTGACGATCGATAACTATAATTTATCACGATCTGCTTAATATACTGAGTATGTTATTATTTGTTGTAGACGAAACGAGCAGCATGTTATGATGCAAAGTTATCGGATATTTGTATTAGTACATCAGCAGCTCCAACTTATCTTCCTGCTCATTATTTCAAAGTTGAAGATACCAAAGGCAATTTTAAAGAACATCATCTCATTGACGGTGGTGTTGCGGCTAATAATCCGGTACGTACTAAAAACACTTTATTAATATTAACAATTTAACTTATATATACTGAACTGACGATACAATATTTCAGGGTTTGATTGCTATATCGGAAGTAAGCAAAGAAATTTTCAAGAATAATCCAGATTTCTACCCTATAAAACCAATGGAATATGGTCGTTTTCTTGTAATTTCATTAGGGACAGGAGCTGCAAAATATGAACAAAAATATAATTCATCTATGGCAGCCAAATGGGGGATTGTGGAGTGGTTATTGAACAAAGGTTCTAATCCATTAATAGAAGTATTTACACAATCAAGTGCTGATATGGTTGATTATCATAATTCTGTTGTGTTTCAAGCTCTTCGTAGTGAAGATAGTTACCTTCGAATTCAAGTAAGTTAAAGCAGGACGTTATATTTATGAACGTATATATATTACATATTTACTCAGAAGACCTTGATAATAGATGGAATTAAAAAGGATTTTGATGTGTAATATTTGATTAATAATTTTTTTTTGGTTGTAATTAACAGGAGGATGAACTGAGTGGAACAGAAGCCTCGGTGGATGTGGCTACAAAGGAAAATTTGGAGAGATTAGTGGAAATTGGAGAAAATTTATTGAAAAAACCACTTTCAAGGGTAAATTTGGAAACAGGTTTATCAGAACCAATTCCTAAAGGAGGCACTAATGAGGAAGCCATTAAGAGGTATATATATTATCGTAATTTTAATTCGATACTATCTTCGTAACAAGTTATCTATCATATTTTTTTTACTTTCGATTTGTTATAACTCATAAGTTATGAAATCTTAAATTTTGTGATAGGTTTGCAACATTATTGGTCAATGAAAGAAGACTTCGTGAATCAAGGTCACCACTTATTATCAAGAAAGTCTGATATTTATTGTTATTATAAATTATCTAGCTAATATTTCCGATAAATTGTTCAATCTTAAAACTAATATTAGGTATAGACAGGGTAGTATTTTATGAAATTCGATTTATTTTTCCTTAATTATAGTATTAGTACGTACTAGTGTGAAAATGTATTGATCATCATCATTCTATATTTATAATATATGTTCTTTGATATCTACGTAATTCTTAGTACAAAACTAATGTCTTGTTCATAGATTCTTTATTTTCTGCTTTAACTTTGTTTAAAACAAAGTCAAAAATCAGAAAATATTATTAGTCCGACTTTGAGTGAGTTATTGATCTCCTTATTTACTAACTCAAACTTACAAAATTAAATTGGTACATATATTGATACATGAAAAACGTTATTAAAATGTTTCATGCATATATATTATATACAATTATAATAAAAATAATATATTTCTTATAAGATACTAAAAGATTATAAAAGAAGGAATAAAAAAAATTAGAAAAATTCAATAGAAATTGGACGAATTGAATAATAATACACATTTTAGCTCATTTCAACATAAGTAATTTTTACGCGGCTTAATCATCTTCCTATTTATTAATATAAGATATTTATACATTCAGATTTGATATAATCTGCACATTTGATACCTCTTGATTATATAAATATATCTTTTAACTTGGTTTCGAATCACATTTATATCCTTCAACTTTGGGTGTACACAAGCAAACACTTAACTTGTATAAAATTGAACAAATTGATACACATGTCCTATCTGTCATCCTACATGTCATTTTTTGTCCTATGTGATGTCCTACGTGTGTTCTGTCATGTGTTTATTTATTTAAAAGTTGAATAGTTAAAATACTTGTTTGTGCATTATGAAAGTTGGAGATTAAAATTAAAATTCGAAACCAAATTTATGGTCCCTCGATTAAAATGAAAATGATGATAGATTTTCGTCAAAAAAACAAACAAACAAAGTATTTACCTTAAAATGCTAATTTACTTGGACCCCCAAAATGAATTTTCTTGTACATTTTTTCTGGATTCTGACGTCAGCATATGCAACTATTCTGAGTCAGCGTGACATCAACTACCATATTTTTTCCCAACTTTTAAACAGTAAAATGATGCCAAACTTCCTATTTAACTAATTAAATAATCTTGAAAGGGTCCAATAAATTAGTTCCTTTTGTTGTATGCTAGTACAAATAATTTTTGTTTTTTAAAATTTTGATCATTTCTCTCAATGTAACTATTTCTTTCACGATAAGAAAAGTATTAATTAACTCTAAAATAATAATATTACAAGGCTAAAATTATATCTAACAAAATGCACCATATAGATAGGTGAATGTGGTTCAAAGTGAATTCAAAATTTAAAATTTACGAGTTTTGAGTTTTAGATTTTTAAAGCTATTGAATCTTAAATTTATATTTTTTCTCAAATAATTTATTTGTCTAATTTTAATTATACGTATATAATTTAAGAAACTAAAAAGAATTGGTGATTAATTTTGTGATTTTAAATAGAAGATATGTAAAATTTATCAAAATAATATTTAATCTTGTGATTTTGAATATGACTTGTGAAAAGTTAAAAAAAAATCTTGAAAAAATAGACTGAACAAGAAAGAAAGTGAATAATTTTTCATTTTTGAATTTGACCATTTCTCTTAATTTAACTCATTTCTTTCACGATAAGAAAAATTAATTAACTTTGAAATAATCTCACAAGGTAGAAATCAAATCAAACAAAGTGCTCTATAGTTTTAGATAGATATGATTCATTAGACTCAAATTCAAGATTTAATATTTACAAATTATAAATTATAACTTTTTAAATAAATACAAAATTTGAGTCAAAATCATGTAAATTAATTAAAAAGAATTGTGTTAAATTTTCACTTCTTGATATTCAGTCTTTTTGCTAATACAAGTTTACCATAATTTTGTTACTTTTAATTTTTTTTATTGAAATTTTCTTTCATTTGATAAGTCAATCTTTGACTCTTTAAGTTACCAAGTGTATCAAGAGCATGGCCTATAAATATATACTACCTTATACATTTCAAAAAGATATCATAAATTAACCTAGTTCAATAAACAACTTCATAAGGTAATTACATTTTTTTTAAAAAAAAAAATCATAAAGTCATTTTATTTAGAAGCATTTTTAATACTACTCTTTTGATATCAAGAAGTTGCAACCAAGTATTTTCTCCACTTATGAGGTATATATTATCCAACAATTAATAACAATATATTTCGTATAATTTTAATAACGAAGTCATCGTCAAGAATCAAGATGAAGTATAAACAGATCTTACTCTTACTTTATGAAGATAGAGTTATTGTTTTACTGTAATAAAAATAACTTTTGACGGTAATAAACATTGACATTAATAAAGAGTATAGTCTTTACCGGCATTAGTTAAGTGTCATTAGAACCAATATCGCTAAAAGCTTTAGGGACATATACAAAGAGTACTATTGCCGTGAAAAATACATATTTAGGGATGATTAAAAATCAATTGTTATTAATGATCATTTTTGATATTGTGTTCGCTCAGATAAAACATATTAAAAAGGTTTTCTTTTTTAAAAAAGAAACATATAGTAATAAAGAAGATATATAAAAAATAATGGAGAAAAGAACTATAGTAGCAATAACAAACAATACAATAGCTAAACCACAAGAAACAACACGTAATAGTTAAATCAAAGAATAAAATAGTAGGAGAGTAATAATAATAATAATAATAATAAAAAGACACGCTCCAATTAAATCTTCCACCTAAGGTCGTGCATGTCCTCGATAAATAAATAAATAACCCTAACATTTGCAACATATATACTCACATGCATACCGTCTACAATTACTATTTATTGGCTAGATAATTGTATAATATATACGATGACAATTGACAACTATAATATGTACGGTACAAGTTTGGTAGACGTAAAATTTACTTACATATCCTACTTTTTGTCGCAGACAAAATGATCTGTACGTTACAACGCAAAATTATCAGATATTTGTATTAGTACATCAAGCAGCTCCAACTTATCTTCCTCCTCATTATTTCAAAGTTGAAGATGACAAAGGCAATATTAGAGAACACAACTTATATTCCTCCTCATTATTTCAAAGTTGAAGATGACAAAGGCAATATTAGAGAACATAATCTCATTGATGGTGGCGTTGCTGCTAATAATCCGGTACGTACGTACTAAAACACTTTATTGACTTATATGCACTGACGATAAAATAAAATTAAATTCACTCAATCATGTGCTGATGATACTATTGATTATCATAATTCTGTTGCTTTTCAAGTTCTTCGTAGTGAAGATAGTTACCTTCGAAATCAAGTAATTATCATCTATTGAAAACAATCTCTCTATATTTCTCCGGACTCTAATATATAATTGCGTTGGATGTATTATTGTATTTTTGTTATTTGATTAGTAAATAAAATGGTTGTTGAACCTAATTAATAGGAGGATGAACTTAGTGGAACAGAAGCTTCAGTAGATGTGGCTACAAAGGAAAATTTGGAGAGATTAGTGGAAATTGGAGAAGAATTATTGGAAAAATCAATTTGAAGGGTAAATTTGGAAACAGGTTTGACAGAACCAATACCAAAAGGAGGCACTAATGAAGAAGCCTTAAAGAGGTCTATCATCGATACTTCTTCCGTTTAGAATTACCCCTGTCTTTTTTAAGTATATTCTTTTAATAAAAGAGCTATGATTATTATATTTTTATTTATATGTGTTTGATACTAATTAATTTAAATTTATACCATATCGAATTTGACTAATTCAGTTTCGTGTCATATAAGTCCCATTTAGAGAGAGTCACTTTTTATTTAGGATTATTTCATACTAAGACATTAATTTAATTAGGGAAAATGCACAAATACTCCCTAGACTATGATCGGAATTTAAAAACACATTTTAACTAAATTAAGATTCTATTACCCCTGAACTTATTTTTTTTTATGATTTTGTGCACCTTTTAGCTTACATGACATTCAAATATCTCTCACGCGTCTTAATTAGATGGAGTCATAAAGTGTGCTACGTAAAATAAAAAATATATAAAATTACCAAAAGATTAATTCAGGAGTAATAAGACCTTAACTTAGTTAGTATATGTCTCTAGAATTTCAATCCTAATTTAGAAAAATACTGGTGCATATTTCTATTTAAGTAAAGATAAAACAGTTTCGCATGATTGATCAATCTCTGATATAGAAGGTGTATTACTTTTGACTCTTTGAGAAAACAAAACAACGCTATTATTTGGCAACAAAAAGGTGTTTGAAAAGTGCTCCCTTGTTCTTTTGTGTGACTAAATTAATACATTAAAAAATAATTAATTATTAAAATCATATAAAATAATTTAAAATATTTTTGTATTATATGAATGTATTTTAGCTAGTCACTATTACTATGTTACAAAATTTTTGTTTATTTTTATAGGTATGCAAAATTATTGGTCGATGAAAGAAGATTGTGTGAGTCCAGATTGCCAGTTATCAAAAATGTGTGCGAGTAATATAGTCATAAAGAAATTTCCATATCTAGAAATTAAATAAAATTTAAATAATGTATATTGTAAGTGTGAATTTCTGTATATATAGTCTGTTCTTTGTATAAAATTTGTCGTATATGAATAACTTTTTTCTCCTTTTAATAAATCAAGCTTGAAAATGTAATTGATAAATAATGAGTTACATTATTTTGAATAGTCAAAGTTTTCCTTCAACCCATTAATAATTATGAAAAATATTGTTATCTATGTCATTTCCTTGTCAATAAAGAAAAATTATTGTCTTGTTTCCATGTAAAGAACAAAATTAATTAGAAACAAACTTATCTTATTTTTCGTTACTACTTATGTTTATTATAAACAAATATTTAAAACTATTCATGAATATAATATGGAAAATATTTGTTTTTAGAAGTTTGAATCTTGCATTATAACTATATTTTTTTTGTCTAATAAATCAAAAGTTGCCAGAGCTGAGGCAAATTAGCAGATATTGATAAATTATGCGAATAATTATCTTTAAAAAAAAAAAAGTCAAATTTTGGTGCTTAGTTTCCTTTACAAAAATACTTTCGTGAAAAATGTTTATCCTTACTTATGGACTACTGGTTTTTTAACTTTATAAAAAAAAGTCAGTCTATATGTCGATGGTTGTTTAAATATAGGATTACAAATATTTTTTCTATTACTAAAATGTCTTATATATATTTTACCGAACTTGAATCATATTTATCAAATAATTTCAATACACGATATGTAAGAACAAGAGAAATTCATATATCAGTCAAAATTGAATATTATTACGTTTCATTATGATGTTCAATTTGTGATGATTTTTAATTGATAAACAAGAAAAAAAATTTGGAAACAATTAATGATATTTGGACTTGTAATCTTTGGACCCTTCGGTGTTCCACCATCAATAAAAGCAAAGCTATAGCCCCTTATGTTGAAATGTTGAAGAAAGAGTACACTTTTAATAAATCTTTTTTAAAATTTAATATCTTTAAAATAAATTATTTGCTACCACAAGTAAAAGTGACATAATATTACAATTTTATTTTTATTTTTATTTTGGCACCACCATTTATAGTGGGTGTTTAATTGACATGACTCCAACATGTAGACTACTTCAAAAGTCATTATGCAATATTATATTATTTAAGGTAAACTTTATATTATTAACTTTGACTTTGAATTTGGTCTTCGTTAATAATCATTTCTTCATTTAGGGTTTAATTTGATGAGGAAAAGATATAGACTGAGTGAAGAAAAAATCTACCTTTCTAGATTATATCAACATTAGAACGAGAGTAGTCAGCAATAATTGGCTTCTACGTAGGAATGCAAAATTTCAAAAAATTTTAATTCATGATCGTTCGAATCTAAAGTTAAATTTTCTTAATTTTTTTTTATTGATATAATATAAATTGAACAGAAGTAATATATTTAATATAACTCTATAAGTAAGATCTAAGCGGTTAGGACGTACGTGTTGGATGATACAATTTAGCAAAGGAGAACTAATCGCTGATGTGGCAAATTCTGTTAACAAGTCCAGATGTTAGTTATTCTGTTAACAAGTCCAGAAGTTAGTTAGAACAATTAGGATTGTTAGGTAGTTAAATTCTGTTAATTGTATCTGTGGAACTTAACGGTTTTAGTAATCTCTAAGAGCCTATAAAAGGATTGTAATAGATCATTGACAGATCATTGATTGATAATCAGATTGTTTTCTTCTCTCTATAATTTCTCTTAAGCTGAATTCTCGGGTTTAATCCCTGAACTAGCTGTCTAAAATTCTTCGAGATTACTCCTGGAATCCTTTTCTTCTCTGTAATTCTCTGTGATTGCATCAATTGGTATCAGAGCTTGTAATCCTTGGCACTGATCTGATGACGCGCAGCAAGGGTCAAGAAGAAACAGAGGACAAGCTTCAACAGATTCAGATGCAGTTACAGAAATTGATGGAAGGAATGTCTAGTATAAACGATCGCAATGCACAGGCTGATAAGGAATTGATAGAAATCAGGGAAGCAATTGGGAATTGGAATCAGAAGGGAAAAGAAAAGGACCCAGCTAGGGCAGAATCTAATTCTGGTCGAGATTGTTTAGGAGAAACGCCGCAAGGAGCTCGATTCAATGATATGCATACTGGTAATGATCCTAACTATAATAGTACGTTTTTCAATCGTTACTCTAGATTAGAATTCCCTCGTTTTTCTGGTGGGGAGTTGAGAAATTGGTTGTACAAGGTTGATCAATTCTTCTCCATGGATGAAATACCTTTTGAGCATAGGGTGAAGGTGGCTTCTATCCACTTTGAAGGTGAAGCTATGGCATGGCACAGGTCCTACATTAGATCTAGAAATTCAATTTTAGATCCATCTTGGACTGAATTTGTGTTAGCATTGAATGAAAGGTTCGGAGAAGGTTTTGAAGATCCCATGGAAGCCCTAAAGAACTTACAACAAATTGGTAGTGTGAGGGAGTATCAGGCTGAATTTGATAGGTTATTAACTGGACTTAATCTCTCTAATGAAAATGCCATTAGTTGTTTTTTGGGAGGTCTGAAGAAGGAGTTGAACAAGTCTATTAGAATACATGCTCCAAAAACTTTGTTGCAAGCATATAAGGTAGCTAGGTTGCAAGAAGAGGTGTTTGAAGCTCAAGCTCAATCCTGGGGAATCAAATCTTTTCCAAAAGTCCAAAGTCCTATATTACCCACTCCTGGCCATCTTAAACCTCAGTATTTCCAAAGAAATTCTTATTCCAATTCCACATTCGCGAAACCCCTTGAATCTGTACCTAATAGGTTTAATAGATTGCCTAATAATGGTGTTACTAAAAGGCTATCAGCAGCAGAGATGGATGAAAGGAGATCCAAAGGGTTGGGTTTCTTTTGTGATGAAAAATATGTGAAAGGACATAACTGCAGAGGAAAGAAGCAATTGTATCTGGTAGAAGTAGTTGAGGAAGAAGAAGTAAATGTTGAAGTAGAAGAGGAACAGATAGAAGAGGTTTGGGAGAAAACAGATGAATTTATGGCCATATCATTACAGGCTTTTACGGGGGTCATTGGTTATCAAACCATAAGAGTAACAGGATACCATGAAAAACAACCCTTGCAAGTCTTGATTGATACTGGAAGCACTCACAACTTTATAGATAAACAAGTGGCTGCAAAGTTGGGTTGTCAGACTAGTTTTATTCAAGAACAATCTATAAGTGTGGCTGATGGTAGAGAAGTGCAAAGCACTGCTATTTGCAAGAATCTTCAATGGCTACTGCAGGGAACCACATTCTCTTCTGATTTTTTGCTTTTACCACTAGGAAATGTGGATATAGTCTTAGGAGTACAATGGTTGAATACATTGGGCAGAATTTTGTTTGATTTTAAACATAGGTCCATTGAGTTTGTTTACAAAGGAAAAAAACATGTATTAAGAGGTGCTAGCACTGGTCTGAAGGCGGTTAAAGCTAAGACCTTAGCTAAGGAAGGGCAATTGTTCATGTTGTTACATGTACCTCAGGCAGTAGAAGTCGCGCAATGTCACAATATTCAAGCCATTCAAAGTGAGGGAATTTTGCCATCATTTGCTGCACTACTTAGTCAGTACTCATGCTTATTTGAATTACCAACTACATTACCACCTCACAGAGGTTCTTTTGATCATAGAATTCCCTTAATTGATAAAGCAAATCCTGTTAACAAGAGACCCTATAGGTATCCGGGAATAAAAAAAGATGTCATTGAAAAATTGGTACAAGAGATGTTGGATCAAGGTGTGGTGCAACATCGTACTAGCCCTTATGCTTCTCCAGTAGTATTAGTTGGGAAGAAAGATGGAAGTTGGAGACTCTGTGTTGATTACAGAGATTTGAATCAGATGACAATTAAGGATAAGTTTCCGATACCTATCATTGAAGACTTGCTGGATGAGTTAGGTGGAGCTGTAATTTTTTCTAAAATTGATCTAAGGGCAGGTTATCATCAATTAAGAATGGCTGAAGAGGATGCTTACAAAACAGCTTTTAAAACTCATGAAGGGCACTATGAATTTCTGGTTATGCCGTTTGGCTTAACCAATGCACCTTCATCATTTCAGAGTTTGATGAATACAGTCTTTAAACCAATGTCAAGGAAATCAGTATTGGTATTCTTTGATAATATTCTGATTTATAGCAAAGATGTTAATGCTCATTTAGTTCATGTGGAAGCTGTATTTGACTTGATGAAGCAACATCAGTTGTATGCAAAAATGTCAAAATGTGCTTTTGCAGTGGATAAGGTGGAATATTTGGGGCATTTTATTAGTGCTGGGGGGGTGTCAACTGATCCTAAAAAGATTACAGCAGTGCAACATTGGCCAATACCAACTAATATCAAACTATTGAGAGGATTCTTGGGTCTTGCAGGATACTACAGAAGATTCATCCAAGGGTTTGGAAGCATATGTAGACCATTGCATGACTTGTTAAAGAAGGAAGGGTTTGTGTGGACAGATGATGCGACTACAGCTTTTGAAACACTGAAACAAGCTTTGATTTCTGCTCCAGTACTGGCTATGCCTGATTTTTCTTTGCCTTTCGTGGTGGAGACAGATGCTAGTGGTAGAGGTATTGGAGCTGTGCTTATGCAACAGGGACACCCTATTGCCTACATTAGTAAATCATTGGCCCCGAGGCACCAGGCTTTGTCAGTGTATGATAGAGAGTTATTGGCACTTATTTTTGCTGTCACTAAGTGGTCTCACTACCTGTTGGGCAGATCCTTTGTGGTGAGGACAGATCAAAATGCTTTGAAATACTTACTCAATCAACATGTTCATACAGAATTTCAGGTGGCTGGTATATCAAAATTGATGTCTTTTGATTTTTCCATAGAGTACAAGAAGGGCTCTGAGAATAAGGCTGTTGATGCCTTATCTAGGAAACCTGATGCTGAGCTATTAGCTATTTCACTTCTTACTCCTAATGATACGTTGTACCAACAGATCAAGGATACTTGGACACAAGATACTACATTGCAAGAGTTAATTGTTAAGTTGCAGGTTCAACCTTTCAAGTACTTTACTTGGAGCAATGACCAACTCAGATGGAAGGGTAGACTAGTAGTTGGAAATGATACACATTTGAGGAATACCATTATCACATTATGGCACTCTACTCCTCAAGGTGGGCATTCTGGAATGGATGCAACTATCAGAAGAATTCAATCATTATTTTTTTGGAAGTCTCTTGTTCAAGATATTAGAAACTTTATCCACAAGTGTGATGTTTGCCAACGGCACAAGTATGATGTTGCTGCTTACCCAGGGTTGTTGCAACCTCTGCCCATTCCTGAAGGGGTGTGGACTGATGTATGTCTTGATTTTATTGAAGGTCTTCCTAAAGCCAAGGGCAAGGATGTGATATTGGTGGTTGTGGATCGGCTTAGTAAATATGGCCATTTCATGAGCTTACAACATCCTTATACTGCCCAAGATGTTGCTCAATGTTACTTAGATCACGTCTTTAAACTCCACGGTATGCCTGTTACATTGACAAGTGATCGGGATCCTGTTTTCCTCAGCTCATTTTGGAAGGAGTTGTTCACTCTACAAGGAGTTCAGTTGCAACGATCTACTGCATATCACCCCCAAACTGATGGGCAAACTGAAGTACTGAACAGAACTTTGGAAACCTATTTGAGGTGTTTTTGCTCAGACAAACCTCAGCTTTGGCCCTCATATCTTCCTCTTGCAGAGTGGTGGTATAATACCACTTATCACACTGCTATCAAATGCACGCCCTTTGAAGTTCTTTATGGTCAAAAACCACCTATTCATCTCCCTTATTTGGTTGGAGAAGCTGCTAACGAGATGGTTGACAGATCCTTGGAAGCAAGAGAAGCTATTATTGAGTTGCTTATGTTTCATATCCGTCGGGCACAACAAAGGATGAAGGACTTGGCTAATAGACATCGATCAGACAGAGTATTTGCAGTTGGTGACTGGGTGTATTTAAAGCTGCAACCTTATAGACAAGTTTCAGTGGCTGCTCGACCTTTCAACAAGCTAGCAGCAAAGTATTATGGACCCTATATCATTGATGCACGGGTTGGTGCAGTGGCCTATAAATTGTTGCTTCCTGTTGATGTGTTGATTCATCCCATTTTTCATGTTTCTCAGCTCAAGAAATGCCATGAAGTGCCTATAGACATTTCTCATCCTCCAGTCCTACAGCTTTCTAGTCCTTACTGTCCGACGCCTGACACTATACTTGAGAGGCGGTTGGTTAAGAAGGGTAACAAGGCTGTCTGTCAAGTGCTTGTCCAGTGGTTAGGTTTGGAAGCTGATCAGGCAACTTGGGAATATCTTTCTGAATTGCAGCTTCGATTTCCCTCTTTTCAGCCTTGAGGACAAGTCTGTTCTTTACGGAGGGGTATTGATACAATTTAGCAAAGGAGAACTAATCGCTGATGTGGCAAATTCTGTTAACAAGTCCAGATGTTAGTTATTCTGTTAACAAGTCCAGAAGTTAGTTAGAACAATTAGGATTGTTAGGTAGTTAAATTTTATTAATTGTATCTGTGGAACTTAACGGTTTTAGTAATCTCTAGGAGCCTATAAAAGGATTGTAAAAGATCATTGACAGATCATTGATTGATAATCAGATTGTTTTCTTCTCTCTATAATTTCTCTTAAGCTGAATTCTCGGGTTTAATCCCTGAACTAGCTGTCTAAAATTCTTCGAAATTACTCCTGGAATCCTTTTCTTCTCTGTAATTCTCTGTGATTGCATCATTGGACCTCATGAAGTTATAGAATATAAACCATGTAAATTTTTAATGAAAAATATAATATAAACATTTGAATTAGTCTAAAAGAAATACAAGTATTTAAAAAGCATTCAAAGATTAATCTGATCGTCAAACTTTGAGATTTGATCATTGTTCTTAGCATATATCATATTTAATAAAATATTGCTTCAAGTTAAAGGATATATACGCGGAATTAATGTTGTAGTATTGAAGAATATTCTAGATTTTTGACCAATTATTTTTTTAATTTTTATTTTTTATTAATTTTTACTATCTTTTTTTTAATTATCTTTTTTAGAGTCAAGATCATTAAAATAATTGTCTATCGTATTCCATAAAAATAGAAATAAGATCTCTATATTATATTATACACACGTTTGTTGTTGATTTTATAATTCTTTATTTTAACTTAACAAAGTCTTTAAGCGTACAATTTTGCATTTGAAATCGTCTTCTAATCAACAATAAGTGGAATAAATAATATAATATTTAATATATTCTTGCTTGATTTGACTACTCTATTTCTTTAATATATACACAAATACAAGTATATTTTAAAACGCTAAGTCATAATGTTGATCTCTGATATACTCCAAATGCATCTTCTTCTTTTTTTTTTTAATTTCTTGGTGATTATATACTCCTACACGTGTAAATCAAAAAGGTTTGCTTAAACCTTGTTATATGTTGATCGAAATAAATAATTACTCCCTCCGTCGGGTATTGTCGGTCATGATTTCTATTTTTAAAGTTAAATTATAAAAAAATTTGACTAACATTTTAAGATGTATTTTTTCATCATATTAATAAATAAAAATTTGTGATTTATAGTACTTTTCATATAATTTTAGAATATCTATTTTTTTTGTTTAAAATATCGAATTAATGTGATGTAATTTATCTTTGAAAATTAATCAAATTGATTTTCGATAAACGCAACATAACAATCAATTCCGAATGATAAATGAACGAGTTAAAGTTAAATTTGAGAAATTAAACTAGATCAAAATTCAACTCGTTCATATCCACGTGAGTCGAAAACAGATTATGTAATAAATTAACAGGAAAAAAAATAAACTTGGCATGTCATAATTTTGCTTTGTGTACGTATAAAGTACGTAAGTACATTCAATGTTATAATTATATGCTCTTTAAATTAGAGTTCTTCTGATCAACTTAATGTTACACACCTAAAAAAATGAAAGCTTTTATTATTTACTTTTTTTGAAAAATATAATCTCTATACCCCGCGGGTGCAGACTCTTTTGGAGTGACGTTCTCAAAAAAAATAATTCAAAACTTGAATTTGATACATCTGATAAAGAATGGAACTTATATTATACCATAAATTATATAAACATAAATTGTGTTCCTTCTCATATATTAATACGATGAAAATATATTTTAAAATATTAAGTTTAACTATTGAGAAGTAATTACTTCTTCCGTTTGGAATTGTTTGTCATGTTGCGTTTTTTGAAAGTCAATTTGACTTATTTTTCAAGTTAAATTAGATTACATTAATTCGACATTTTAAACAAAATAATTAGACATTCTAAAACTATATGAAAAGTACTATAAATTGTAAATTTTTGCACATTAATATAATTAAAAAATATATCTTATAATATTGGTCAAAGTTTTTATAATTTAACTCTAAAAATAGAATTCTAGACGGAGGGAGTACTAGGCTAAGAATTAATATGAAAGCTACATATGTTGAAAATTAAACATCTTCAACGTTTACTTTTCTGGAAAAAAATAATATGGATACTTTTCTGCACTCAATAAATGAAATCTTTGAATATTTGACTTGTTTTTGATGAATTAATTTGTGAATTGTTCCCCTTCTAAGTAACAACATTACTTAAAACTAAATTGATGAGTTTACTAATTCAAATTAAAATAACTTAAGTAATTAAAATTCCTCTTCAACTCTTAATTAATTCTGATAATTAAAATGATAATGGAGGAGCACATTATCTATGGCATTTGCTTGTCAATACAGAAAATATGTGTCATCTACGTATACAGATTTTATATTGATTAACAATATATAGATTTAATTTGACCACGTTATAACAATAAACTTATTTTATTTTTCTTCACAACTTACACTGATTATAAATAAGTCATCTAAAACGCTTCATGAATCATGATGATACAAAAAATACTTGTTTATAGAAGCTTAAATCTTGCAAGATAACTATCGTTTAATTTAAATCATGCTTATATATTAACAAATGTACTCTTGATTTAATTTAGCATTTGCTATACTAAGCTATTATCTAAACTAAAGCGCTTCATCATATATATATATATATATATATATATATATATATATATATATATATATACATATTATGAAAAAGATTTATTTATAGAAGTATAAATCTTGCAAGATAACTATACTTCCGTCTAATTAATTAAAATTTTCGAGAAAGTCGAGGAAAATAAAATGATACTGCCTCCATTTTAATTTGTTTCTCATGATTTGACTTGATACGCATTTTAAAATATTATGGTCTTAAATTAAAAATATGTTAACTGCATTTAAAATAATTTTTAAACTTGTGATCTTAAAATATATCGTGATAAAAAAAAAATTCTTTCAAAACAGATTAAAAAAAAAGTTAGACAGAAATATTCAAATAATTATCTAAATTAATTTCTTGTAACGTGAAAGTGTTTTTGTACAAACCCTTAATTGTGGGTCATCTTTGACTGATTCTAGATATAATATATTCGTGGTCATCACTCTTTATTTTTTTAAAAAAATAAATAAATAATATATCTATCTCCAAAAAACTATCCAAGATTTACAAGTTGAAGAAGCAACTTATTAATGTGTAATGAGGACTATAAATAGATGGTTTACCATTTGTTAGATATATCAATATAAAGTTTAATCAATATTTTTCTAGAAGTTTACTTGTTTCATAAACTCTTAGCAATATTATATAATTAAGTTTTATATATTCATCAAAAATTACACCTAACTAATGAAGAATGTAATGTTATCATCAAGTGGTTCATTAAAGTTGCAACCTCCAACTTATGGTAAACTCATAACAATTTTAAGTATCGATGGAGGTGGAATTAGAGGAATTATTCCAGCAACTATTCTTGAATATCTCGAATCTCAACTCCAGGTAAAACTAATTCCACTATGTGACACATTTTTCGTTTTAGTTTGTTCAAAATTCAAAAACAACACCCTTGTTTTATATTCAGAAACAATTTATTTTTTATTTATTTTACACGTAACGACATTTTTTTTTGTAACCTCATATATGACATATAACCACAAATTTGAAGAGTTCGGGGATCCTACTAGCTCTGCTAGTTGACTATCTGAACTTTCACCTTGTTGATGAGACTTAGATTCCCGAGTTTAATTATTAATATAGGAATTGGATGGTGAGGATGCAAGGCTTGCAGATTACTTTGATATAATAGCAGGAACAAGTACTGGTGGCCTTGTTACAGCCATGTTAACAGCTCCAAACAAAGACAAACGTCCTATATTTGCTGCTAAGGATATAAAGCCATTTTATCTTGAGCATGGTCCTAAGATATTTCCACAAAAAGGGTAAATAATAATAAATTCTTGTCTAAGTACTAATTATCTTAATTAGACTGATGATTATATTACTTCAATTAAACAATTTCACAGGATGTTATTTTTTGAATCAATAATGAAAACACTGAAGTCTTTAATTGGACCAAAGTATAACGGAAAGTATCTGCATCAAGTCATAAAGGAGAAATTAGGAGAGACTCATTTACATGAGACTTTGACTAATGTGGTTATTCCAACTTTTGATATCAAGAATCTACAACCAACAATTTTCTCCACTTTTGAGGTATTTTTTTTAAGTTTATGTGAGTTGTAATATTTTTGCCTAATTCTTCAAAAGCATCAATATAATTTTCATTCTTACATGACAATAATAATGACAAAGAAATAGGGTTTTAGTCATAATAATAGTAACTTGTTATCAAGATATATATATGCTTTAGAGGAGACAGTTTAATATGAGGAATAAGTTATAATAATCTCGAAATAAAATGTAGAATTATTTCATCTTATGTTTACTTGGAGGTATTAAATCGATAGCTCTTAGATTATTTATCCAACTATTTGTATTATAGTGAAGAAATAGATTATTTCATATATATATTAATGGAGTAACCTTATCGCAAGATAACTTACTTCAGGATGTAATTAATCCCAGTATAACTTGTTCCTGATTTACGATACTTCATACAAGTTATTTTGGGCAGAGCAAATCACATATCTGGGACAATTAGGTGGCCCATGGCGCAAAAAGAAGATATCAAAACTTAGAAAAAGTTTTGTATTTTTTTTTTTGTGTGGGATTGATTTGTTTTGATATAGTCATGATGGAAAGTGAAAGCTAATACTTTATAAGTTTGATTTAATAATTAAATAATTATAGATAAACATAAAATGATTTTAAATTAGTCGAGTTGGATGATTGACGATTCTATATTATATTATTTATTAATTTGACATATAATTTTAATCCGTTCAAATTCAACAGGCAAGAGAAAAACCATTAATGGATGCTAAGCTTTCAGATATATGCATTAGCACATCTGCTGCTCCAACTTATCTTCCTGCACATTATTTCAAGACTCAAGACAGAGATGACAATTTTCATGAGTTCAATCTTGTTGATGGTGGAGTCGCAGCTAATAATCCAGTACGTACATAGGGACAAAAGACAAATATACCTCTGAATTATCGTAATTGATACGTAGATATTTTCCGTCATACTTTTGAAACATTGATACCCTTGCCGTTCAAAAAGTAGAATATATATACCATTCACTCTAACGAAAGACTAAATAGGGACACGTGGTGCAATCTTATCCGTCGCGTCGCAGATAAGACTATGACACGTGCATGTCATTTAGTATAAATGGTATATATGCTCTAGTTTTTGAAAGTCAGGGCATCAATGTTCCAAAAATATGACGGATGATATCTGCATATTTTTAGTATATTCTAAAGATATTTTCGAAAAAAATAAATCATAACTTCAATTAACAAATTCATAAATGACATGTCACTATCCTATTGGCTACCTTGCCGATTAACATAGTTGATATCCTAAAAAAAATATTTTTCACTCTCCAATCGAACACGGAAAACATTTTCCTAATTAGAAGTATGTGTCATTAAATATGCCATTTTTTCTTATATATGTTTTGGTGATTGCTTTTTGCAGGCCCTTGTTGCTACAAGTCAAGTGACCAAACAAATAATGGCTGGAAATCCAGATTTTTTTCCAATTAAACCCATTGATTATGGAAGATTTTTGGTGATTTCTGTAGGCACAGGATCTGCAAAAGTTGAACAAAAATATAATGCTAAAATTGCATCAAAATGGGGTATATTAGGATGGCTACTTAATGGAGGTTCAACTCCAATTGTTGATGTTTTTACTCAAGCAAGTGGTGATATGGTTGATTTTCATATCTCTGTTGTTTTCCAAGCTCTTCATTCCGAAGAAAATTATCTTCGTATTCAGGTACAAGTTCTATATACTGACAACATAAAAAGAATTTATAACTATTTATTTATAACAAGTCATTTATCATGTTATACCATATTATGCTTATTACAAAAATTAGTTAAAAATCAAAGGTGGATCCAAAATTTGTATTATCTAATTAACATGTTTGGTAGTGTGATAATGTAAAAAAAAAAAATTACACTAGCTAATTTATATGTATATTAGTCGATTTACTTCATTCTAACAAGATATTGAGTCGAGGATTTGTTTGGAAACAGTCTCTTTTATCTTCACAAGATGTATAGTGGTAAAATTAGCGTATACTCTACTTTTCTCAGATCAGATCTCTACGTGGGATTTAATTTACCGGATATGTTGTTGTTGTTAATAAGTTTCAGGTATTATGACGATTTTATATTTTAGACTGAAATGATTATTTTATTTATTGATCAATGGTAGGATGACACATTAAGTGGAACAGACTCCTCTGTTGACATATCAACCAAAGAGAACATGAACAAATTGGTTGAAATTGGCACAAATTTATTGAAGAAACCAGTTTCAAGGGTAAATCTACAGACAGGTCTATTTGAAGAATGCAAAAAAAAAGACACAAATGAAGAAACTTTGAAAAGGTAAATATTATTGGCAAATCACCAACAACTATAAAATTATTAGCTACGAAATATTTAACGATAGAAGTATACCGGAATTGATCAAAGTATAATTTTTTGACAGGTTTGCAAAGTTGCTTTCTGAAGAAAAAAGACTTAGAGATTCCAAGTCACCCCATACAAGCAAAACCTCAGAATAGAATATCATATATATATTTGTTTACAACACATAAAAAATTATTTAATTAATACTTATATTTAATTAACTCAGTATTTAATTTGTAATAAATAACGTGTGAAATTCAAATCGTGTGTGATGTTCAGTGTATTTCATTTGCCTTGATATGTTGTTAATTGTAATTATCAGAAATGCTTTATTATTACATTATTATAAATTGCAATTAGTATGACGATAAATATCTGCTTCCCTCAGTTTGTTGGCATTTCATTTTATGAATTTAATTATTCAATACAACATCATTATTGTCGGTTTAATAATTGGTCGATAGGTAAAAGGATAGTTTAATTCCTTTATTGATGGCTCGATATTTATACTTTTACTTTCAGAGTTTGTGCTATAGTTACATTAATTCATTTTATATTTGTAAATAACTAGATAATTATTTAAACCACACTTATAAAATATGTTATTCAACTGATTATGTATACTCAAGATATTTCTCATGACCAACGTAACTTGTGTTGTAGTAATAACAGGATTGTTCTATTCGTAATCAAAGATCTTAGATTTGTACGTTATATATTGAAATTTAAATTTAATTAAAGTTTTAATACCTATTCTGAATACAAATATTTTTTTTAAAAAAAAAGAAAAACGTGGGACGATATAGTGGTCTTCATGGCCCCTCCAATACAAAATAAGGACCATGGATTGAAACGTTAGAATTATTATAAAAAATTGATTTAGATAACCATTAAAATCAAAATTAACGTGTTTTTTTTTATATATTATATTAATAATGTATTTAGTTTGTTGGAATGAGTTGCTTATTTAATTTTATCCTCTCAAATCACTACTTACTCTTATTATATATAATCATGTTTTAATCGATCTAATAACACTATCAATGTACAAAAGTTGGCAAACTCTTCGATCATATGATTATATCAGTTTTTAGTCAGAATTTTCAGATTCACATTTTAACACTCGCGGGAATAGAAAATTTTCTAAATTCGAAATAATTAAAATTTTAAAAAATATATATGGTTGTTAAATAACTAGCTAATTCCATTGATCCAAGAAAAGAAATATCCTAAATTGAGAAATTAAAAGGATATTCAACTAACATGGACTATGGAGTAATATAATTGATGAAGCCTCAAGTTAGTGTACCACCTTGTTGTAGTGAATGATATTGCTTCTCTCATAATTAGTGATCTCGAGTTCAAGTTCTAAATACGAAAAATCTCTTGATAGATTAGCGCTACTTCCTGAGAAAGACTACCTAACACATAATCTAAATAAATTAAATTTGAGCGTTAAAATATGAAAAAAAAACATCTTGTTAAAAACGTTATTCCTAAATAAGCACCACAACATATCATTCAAATTTAGTTGAAAATTCAAATATCGAATAAAAAACAAATATTTATCTTTTAAAAGAAAATAAAAACGTGGAACAATATAGTGGATTAGTGGTCATAAGTATGTGCCCCTCAAAAACAAAATAAGGACCTATCCATACAGCTTGCACCATGTAAAACATAACACAAACTTTTCAATCAATGGCTAAATAAGATAACATTCGATTTACATAACTATCAAGATCAAAATTAACATTCTTTTTAAAATATATTTTTTTGTTTTTATATTAATAATGTATTTTATTTGTTGAAACGAGTTTGCTTATTTTATCCTTTCAAATCCACTACATACGCTTATTATAAATATAAATAATTGTGTTTTAAGCGACCTATTGGCTATTAACATTATTAATGTACGAAAGTCGGCACACTCTAGTTCCATTTGTCTAATAAAAGAATATCCTAGAATTGAGAAAATTAAAAGGATATTTAACTAATAAGAAGTAATATAATTGATGAAGCCTCAAATATATGGACCACCAAAAGATGTGTTATAGTAAATGATGGTGCTCCTTTCTTAATTAAAAATTTTAAGTTTAGATTTTCGATACGAAAATTTCTTTATGGATTAGTGTTACCCTTCGAGAAAAGCTATAGCTAATATAAATTTAAATGAATTAATTAAATTTTAATACAGATATTGAAACGTCGAGCGAAAAATAAATTCTCAAAGTTGTGGTCAAGTTGGTGCCTGATCCTTTAGGACATGTATTATAGGTCCTAAATATTTTCCTGGTCACATTCCATTGACTTTTCAAAAAATTAAAATAATAAAATATTGACCTCCAAAAAAAAATATCTTAGATTGCTCTAAACATAGTGAGGCATATATTAAGGTCTATAAATAGATCATTTAACCTTGCTAAAAAATCAATTAATTATTTTCTTATACTCATAAACTTTTTTTAAAAAAATGTCATCATCTAGTTCATCCAAGTTGCAATCTCCAATTAATGGTAAATTCATCACAATTCTCAGCATCGATGGAGGTGGCATTAGAGGATTAATTCCTGCAACTATTCTCGAATATCTTGAATCTCAACTCCAGGTAATCACGTAAACTTCTCTATCCTCGTTCAAATATTAACTTATTCAACTGAACTCAATATTTTATTTTGTACGTGTTAATTTTTATAGGAATTGGATGGTAAGGATGCTAGACTCGCAGATTATTTCGATATAATTACAGGAACAAGCACGGGTGGCCTTGTTACCGCTATGCTAACAGCTCCAAACAAAGAGAATCGTCCTCTATTTGCTGCTAAGGATATAAAGCCTTTTTATCTCGAGCATGGTCCTAACATATTCCCACAAAATAATATGTAAATTTCTAATTGATTTTTTTCTTCTTTTTCTAAAAATAATCAAGCACTATTAATATTATTGTTTTTTTAAAATCTTATATAGGATACTGATTGGATCAATGATAAAGGGATGGAAGTTTTTAACAGGACCAAAATATAATGGAAAGTATCTTCGTCAAGTCATAAAGGAGAAATTAGGGGAGACTAAATTGCATGAGACTTTGACTAATGTTGTTATTCCAACTTTTGATATCAAAAATATGCAACCTACAATTTTCTCTACTTTTGAGGTCCCTTTCTCCACTTTTTTGTCTTATTTTTTTTAATCAGAGGTGTCAAATTAGTTTTATCAATTTAATCTGTTTAACAGGCGAAAAAACATTCAATAATGAATGCTAAGCTTTCTGATATATGCATTGGAACATCTGCTGCTCCGACATATCTTCCAGCACATAATTTTCACACCCAAAACGAAGATGGCAAATTTCATGAGTTCAATCTTATTGATGGTGCTATCGCTGCTAACAATCCGGTATTAAATAGTTTAACCTATTTTATATCACTTTAAAATAACTGAACTTTATCAATTGAATACTATGTTTTTTATTATATTAAAGTTACAAAATCTTACACATAATAATGACAATATTTATTTAACGAAATGACTTTATTATTATAATAAGTGAAATTTGTCAAATTAACTCGAAATTTATATGGTATAATTTAACTTTTACAGACCTTAATTGCTATAAATGAAGCGACCAAACAAATATTCGAACAAACCTCGTATTTCAAAAATTTCAAGGAAATGAAGCCCACTAATTATGGGAAATTTTTGGTTATCTCTATTGGGACTGGATCAGCAAAATTGGAACATAAATATGATGCTAAAATTGCATCAAATTGGGGTATTTTTGGATGGCTAACTGGTGGAGGCTCAAATCCAATTATTGATGCATTTGCTGATGCTAGTGATGATATGGTTGATTATCATATTTCTGTTGTTTTCCAATCAGTTCATTCTCAAAAACATTATCTTCGTATTCAGGTACTATTTATTTCACTCTTGAATATTCTATTAAATTTTATTTAAAAAAATGACTTACTTTCATTTTTAGTTTGTTTAAAAAGAATGATCCTTTTTTGCAACACTTAAATTTCGATTTTTTCATGACATAGTTAAGACTACAAGATCAAAGAGTTTTTTTAGTACATTTAATAAAACTTTAATTTAGAATCATAAAATTGAAATGTTTCTTTATTTTCTTGAACTCCGTATCAATTAAAACTAAATCATTTTTTTTTAAAACGGAAGGCATGTCAATTAAAACTAAATTTTTTTTTTTAAAAAAAAAGGGAGAGAGTATCAAATGTGCTAGATCAGAAATAATAAAGACCAAAATCAAAATTTGTTATTAACATTTGAGGGGTTAAAAGTGCTAATTACCTAATTTAAATTGTTTCTAAATATTTGGAAGAAAAAAACAAATTCAAGAAAGAGATAAATATTACTTGAGAGTAAAGCATTTTTTTTTATTAAAAAAAAAAAAAACAAATCCATTTTCATAATTTAATTTTGAAACGTACGAAGTATTTATTACTTTATCGAAGTGTTAGATCTTACTAAATTGTATTGCTCAACAATTTTAATTAGGATGATACATTAAGTGGAGCAGACTCCACTGTTGACATATCAACCAAAGAGAACATGAACAAATTGGTTGAAATTGGGACAAATTTATTGAAGAAACCAGTTTCAAGGGTAAATCTACAAACAGGCCTATTTGAACAATTAAACAAAGATGGTGGCACAAATGAAGAAGCTTTGAAAGAGTAATATTATTCAACTCTCTTGTCAATATTATTTATATATTCTTTATTCATATACTGAATTGAACCTATTGTTTTTTTCAGGTTTGCAAAGTTGCTTTCTGAAGAAAAAAAAACCAGAAATTTCAAATCATCTCCTACCGATGAATCGTAGAGAGGAAAAATTGTGATTTGGTATTATATGAATCCAAAATTTTATGATTTTGGAATAGTATTTTGTAATTCAATTTATGTCTTCTAGCTTTTGATTGTTGGACCAATGTGAAAATATTCAATTGTGTGTTATGAAAAAAATAATTAATACAGGGATGTGGAATTTTTTAAAAAAAAAAGATAATTTGATTCTTGAAAGTAAAAATTCATTATCTCAATTATTTGTTATATTACTTGAGAATAATGCATGTAAAAAGATGTAATTTTAATTTATTTAATGTCTTTATTCAATGTATTTGATCCCTTATTTTTACTTTTTTTTAAGAGAATATACAACTTGGGTAAAAAGGGAGAAAAGGGAACATTATAAGATATTATGAGAAGAAAAAAGATAAAGATTATAATTGAAATGTAAAAAATAACCATTTGTCGACATAAATCACATTAGCTAAATAGTTCTCTTTTTCAAAAATAAATATTTAAAATATTTTTTGTCATGAATATTTAAATTCTTTAAAAATATCATCATACTTTTAATTCATTCTTAATTAAAATACGAAGCCTTAAGAGTTTGAGGATATAAGGCCCGAAGTTATTGTTTCAATTGTTTTATCGAAAAAATGAATAAAATCTAATTAAAATGTATAAGTGAAAATTAATATCAATTTTAAGCGGTCGCCGATGAATTAACCCGTAAAATAAAGTCAAAATTTCACATTCCAATTTTGTCTTGTCATCCCACCCCCACTCCCTAAACCCCCCACACCTTCTTTTTTAGAATTAATCTCGAAGGTTCAAATCTCACAATCGCCTTATTGTTGATTTGTTTCTATAAGGGGTCACCTTGTGTCCTTTCTTGCGTTTTCAATAAAAATAGCTTCAGAAATTTAAAAAGTTTATGATATTATTTTATTTTTAAAATAAATTAATTTATTAATTTATTAATAAAAATATGATTTAAATTAAAAGAATAAAAAAATTTAAAAATAAAATAACATAAATAAAATATTATGCGAATCAAATTTTCTAGCAAAAAATGATTTTTTTTTCTTTTTCTTTATTTGCTTGGTTCATTCTTCATTTTGACGCGTTGAATTTCCTTTTTCTATTATTATTGCCATTAAATTTTGTATAGGTAAATTGAATATGTACGATATTTAAATATATTGAATGAGTAATTAATATGAAATACTACCAAACGAGTGAAAAAAATAAAATAATTTCAGTAGAAAAATCAAACCTTTTGAAAAGTGGTCCATATAATAACCCCACAAACTTTATGATGTGAGTAGAAGAAAATTCAAATATTTATTGTTGTTCTACGTCCAATTTAATGAATAAAACCTACTTTCTGGTCTTATTATTTATTGCTTACATATTTCCTATAATTTTCTTTAATTGAAAATTTAGTCATTTTATAAGTCAATCGTTGACCCAATAAGTCATCATGATGATATATGGACCAAGTCTCTCATAGGTTGAGGTAAGTGATGCCTATAAATTAATTTTGTGTCCTTTTTTCAAAAATATTCTCATAATACAAACAATTCATAAATTTAACATATCTATTTGTCCAAAAACTTTGTTACTGTTATAAAACTATAGAATAAGAAGAAGAAACTAGAGAGAAAAGAAGAGAAGACTTGTTATTTCTCTTGATCAATTTATTTACAATGAAGAGGAGCACTCTATTTATAGGAAAAATCTAACTTGGTCCTTAAGTAGGAGGACACTTTAATCATATCCTAAAAAAGACTCCACATGATAGACATTCACTATAATACAAATACTTTATAACACTCCCCCTGAATGTCTAATTCATAGATGATGTGCCTCGTCAAAAACCTTACTAAAAAAAAATTTTAAGAAAAGAAAAACTCTAGTAAAGGAAAAGAGTACACATATCTATTAATACGCATCTAGGCTGCCTCATTAAAAACCTTACAAGAAACCCAGTGGGACAAAACCTAGTAAGGGAAAAAGAGTACAGCGCGTATTAACTCCCTCTAATGAGAACATCAATCCAGAGACTTGAATCTTCGCATTCCAAGCTTGTGCACCATCTTCTTGAAAGTTATAGTTGGTAGAGACTTGGTGAATAGATCAGCCACATTGTCACTTGAACGAATCTGTTGCACATTTATATCACCATTCTTTTGAAGTTCATGTGTATAGAAAAGCTTCGGTGAAATGTGCCTTGTTCTATCTCCTTTTGTGAATCCTCCCTTAAGTTGTGCTATGCATGCTGCATTATCTTCATATAAAGTGGTGGGTACTTTATCACATTTCAAACCACATTTCTCTCGAATGAGATGTATCATAGACCTTAACCATACACATTCTCTACTTGCTTCATGAATAACTATTATTTCAGCATGATTAGATGAAGTGGCTACGATGGACTGTTTTGTAGATCTCCAAGATATGGCAGTCCCCCCACATATGAACACATAGCCTGTTTGGGATCGAGCTTTGTGTGGATCAGATAAATATCTTGCATCAGCATAACCAACAAGATTTGGGCTACAATTAACAGAATAAAATAAGCCCATATCAGTTGTCCCTTTAAGATATCGCAAAATGTGTTTGATCCCATTCCAATGTCTCCTAGTAGGAGCAGAACTATACCTTGCTAACAAGTTAACAGCAAAGGCTATATCAGGCCTCGTAGTATTAGCAAGATACATTAGTGCACCAATTGCACTAAGATATGGTACTTCAGAATCAAGAATTTCTTCATCCTTTTCTTGAGGTCGGAATGGATCCTTATTCACATCAAGTGAACGAACAACCATCAGAGTACTTAATGGATGCGCTTCATCCATACAGAATCTTTTCAACATTTTTTCTATGTAGGCAGATTGATGAACAAAAATAATATTTGTCAAATGCTCAATTTGCAAACCAAGACATAATTTTGTCCTTCCCAGATCTTTCATCTCGAATTCATTCTTTAAATAATCAATTGCCTTTTGAAGCTCTATTAGAGTTCCAATAAGATTTATGTCATCAACATAAATAGCAAGTACAACAAATTCTGATATTGTTTTCTTTATAAAGACACATGGACAAATTGCATCATTTGTATGACCTTCCTTAATTAAATACTCACTAAGACGGTTATACCACATGCGCCCAGATTGCTTCAAACCATATAATGATCTTTGCAATTTAATTGAATACATTTCTCGAGATTTTGAATTACATGATTTAGGCATCGCAAATCCTTCGGGAATTTTCATGTATATCTCATTATCAAGTGATCCATAAAGTTAGGATGTAACCACATCCATCAAATGCATTTCAAGTTGCTCATGGACTGTGAAACTAATGAGATAACGTAATGTTATTGCATCCATAACGGGTGAGTATGTCTCTTTATAGTCGACGTCAGGCCTTTGAGAAAATCCTTGTGCCACAAGATGTGCTTTATACCTTTGTATTTCATTTTTCTCATTTCTTTTTCGCACAAAAATCCATTTGTAACCAACATGTTTAATACCATTAGGTGTTTGAACTATAGGTCCAAAAACTTCACGCTTGGCAAGTGAATTCAACTCTGATTGAATTGCTTCTTACCATTTTGGCCAATCATTTCGTTGTTGACATTCTATAACAGATTGAGGTTCATGATCCTCATTATCTTGCATGATATTTGTTGCAACATTATATGTAAAGACATAATCAACCACTATTTCTGATCGATTCATATTAGTTTCAACATCTCTTAAATTTATGGATAGTTCATTATTTCCTTGAGTTTCAAGTTCATTGATTCTTTCATGAATATCAGACTTATTCAAATTTTGAACTTTCATATGAGATTCTTTCATAGTGTCATCTTGACATTTAATCTTTCTTTTTCTAGGATTTTGATCCTTAGACCCTAATGGTCTATCACGCTTTAGGTGTGTTTTTGACTCATTAGCTATGACACTAGTGGATGGTCCTTTAGGGACATCAATTCGAATTGGGACATTCTCTGCAGGAATATGTGATTTAGTAATCCTTTTCAAATCTGTAAATGCGTTTGGCATTTGATTTGCAATTTTCTGCAGATGAATAACCTTTTGTACTTCTTGTTCGCATGTAGAAGAATATGGATCAAGATGAGACAATGATAAATTTTTTCACAAAATTTCTCGTTTTATTTCACTACTCTCTCCACCTAATTTTGGGAAAACTGTCTCATCAAACCGACAATCTGCAAATCTAGCAATAAACATGTCTCCAGTCAATCGTTCAAGATAGCGAATAATGGAGGGTGACTCAAACCCAACATATATTCCTAATCTTCTTTGAGAGCCTATCTTAGTGCGGTTTGGTGGTGCTACAGGCACATGTACAACACTTCCAAAAATTTTTAGATGGGATATATTAGGTTCTTGACCCATAACCAATTGCAATGGAGAAATCTTATGATAACTTATCGGTCTGAGACGAATAAGTGTTGCAGCATGCAAAATTGCATGTCCCCACACATAAGTTGGCAACTTAATTTTCATAAGCAATGGTCTTGATATTTATTGCAAACGTGTGGTCAAGTTGGTGCCTGATCCATTAGTACATGTAGGTCCTAAATATTTTCCTGGTCACATTCCATTGACTTTTCAAAAAATTAAAATAATAAAACATTGACCACCAAAAAAAAATATCTTGGCTCTAAACATAGTGAGGCATATAGTAAGGTCTATAAATAGATGATTAAACCTTGCTAAAAAATCAATTAATTATTTTCTTATACTCATAAACTTATAAAAAAAAATGTCATCATCTAGTTTATCCAAGTTGCAATCTCCAATTAGTGGTAAATTCATCACAATTCTCAGTATCGATGGAGGTGGCATTAGAGGATTAATTCCTGCAACTATTATCGAATATCTTGAATCTCAACTCCAGGTAATCACGTACACTTCTCTATCCTCATTCAAATATTAACTTATTCAACTGAACTTAATATTTTATTCAGTACTTACGTGTTAATTTTTATAGAAATTGGATGGTAAGGATGCTCGACTCGCAGATTATTTCGATATAATTACAGGAACAAGCACGGGTGGCCTTGTTACCGCTATGCTAACAGCTCCAAACAAAGAGAATCGTCCTCTATTTGCTGCTAAGGATATAAAGCCTTTTTATCTTGAGCATGGTCCTAACATATTCCCACAAAATAATATGTAAAATTTCAAATTTTTTTTTTCTTTTTTTAAAACTAATTAAGCACTATTAATATATATTTTTTTCTAAAATCTTATATAGGATACTGATTGGATCAATGATAAAGGGATGGAAGTTTTTAACAGGACCAAAGTATAACGGGAAGTATCTTCATCGAGTTATAAAAGAGAAATTAGGGGAGACTAAATTGCATGAGACTTTGACTAATGTTGTTATTCCAACTTTTGATATAAAAAATATGCAACCTACAATTTTCTCTACTTTTGAGGTCCCTTTCTCCACTTTTTTGTCTTATTTTTTTTAATCAGAAGAGTCAAATTAGTTCTATCAGTTTAATCTGTTTAACAGGCGAAAAAAAATTCAATAATGAATGCTAAGCTTTCTGATATATGCATTGGAACATCTGCTGCTCCGACATATCTTCCAGCACATTATTTTCAAACCCAAAACGAAGATGGCAAATTTCATGAGTTCAATCTTATTGATGGTGCTATCGCTGCTAACAATCCGGTATTAAATAATTTAACCTATTTTATGTCATTTTAAAATAACTGAACTTTATCAATTGACTACTATATTTTGTATTATATTAAAGGTACAAAATCGTACACACAATAATGATAATATTTATTCATCATGATGACTTTACTGTTATAGTAAGTAAAATTTGTCAAATTAACTCGAAATTTATACGATATGATTTGGTTTTTGCAGACCTTAATTGCTATAAATGAAGCGTCCAAACAAATATTCGAACAAACCCCATATTTCAAAAAATTCAAGGAAATGAAGCCCACTAATTATGGGAAATTTTTGGTTATCTCTATTGGGACTGGATCAGCAAAATTGGAACATAAATATGATGCTAAAATTGCATCAAATTGGGGTATTTTTGGATGGCTAACTGGTGGAGGCTCAAATCCAATTATTGATGCATTTGCTGATGCTAGTGATGATATGGTTGATTATCATATTTCTGTTGTTTTCCAATCAGTTCATTCTCAAAAACATTATCTTCGTATTCAGGTACTATTTATTTCATTCTTAAATATTCTATTTATTTATTAAAAAAAATGACTTACTTTCATTTTTAGTTTGCCTAAAAAAAATGATTATTTTTTGCAATACTTAAATTTCGTTTTTTTCATGACATATATAAGACTACAAGATCTAAGAGTTTTTTTGGTACATTTGATATGACTTTAATTTAGACCATAAAATTAAAATATTTCTTGATTTTCTTGAACTTCGTATCAATTAAAACTAAATCATTCTTTTTTAAAACGGAATGCGTGTCAATTAAAACTAAATCTTTTTTTAAAAAAGGGAGAGAGTATCAAATGTGCTTGATCATAAATAATAAGGACCAAAATCAAAATTCGTTATTAACATTTGAGGGGTTAAAAAGTGCTAATTTCCTAATTTAAATTGTTTCTATATATTTTAAGTTATTGAAAAAAAATTAAAAAATTAAAGAATATATAAATGTTATTTGAAGGTAAAGTTTCTTTTTTTTTAAAAAAAAAAAACAAATCTATTTTCACAATTTAATTTTGAGACGTACGAAGTATTTATCACTTTTATCGAAGTGTTAGATGTTACTAAATTGTCAAACAATTTTAATTAGGATGATACATTAAGTGGAGCAGACTCCACTGTTGACATATCAACCAAAGAGAACATGAACAAATTGGTTGAAATTGGGACAAATTTATTGGAGAAACCAGTTTCAAGGGTAAATCTACAAACAGGCCTATTTGAACAATTAAACAAAGATAGTGGCACAAATGAAGAAGCTTTGAAAGAGTAATACTATTCAACTCTCTTGTCAATATTATTTATTCATATATTGTATTGAACCTATTGTTTTTTTCAGGTTTGCAAAGTTGCTTTCTGAAGAAAAAAAAAACAGAAATTTAACTCCTACCGATGAATCGTAGAGGCAAAATTGTGATTTGGTATTATATGAATCCAAGATTTTATGATTTTGGAATAGTATTTTGTAATTCAATTTCTGTTTTTTAGCTTTTGATTGTTGGACCAATGTAATAATATTCAATTGTGTGTTATGAAAAAATAATTAATACAGGGATGTGGAATTTTTTTTTTAAAAAAAGATAATTTGATTCTTGAAAGTAAAATTTCATTATCTCAATTATTTGTTGTATTACTTGAGAATAATGCAGGTAAAAAGGTGTAATTTTAATTTATTTAATGTCTTTATTCAATGTATTTGATCTCTTATTCTTATTTTTTTTAAAGAATAGACAACCTAGTAAATAGGGAGAAAGAGGAAACATTTTAATATATTATGAGAAGAAAAAGATTATAATTAAAATGTAAAAAATAACCATTTGTCACCATAAATCACATTAGCTAAATAATTCTCTCTTTTAAAAGTAAGTATTTGAAATATTTTTATCATGAATATTCCAATTCTTTAAAAATATCATGATAGAATTAATTTATTCTTAATTAAAATACGAGATCTTAAGAGTTGAGGGTATAAGGCCATGATAGCATTGCTTCAATAGCATCAATTTATCATTGAGTTAGTGTTCGTTAAAATCACTCGACCATAACAACAATACCTCAATTTCAAATTACTATATAATTTACTAGTTAAATGACATTAAATAATCAATAAATTGAAATTATCTCAATATAAAACTTCTCTATAACTACAAGTTCTGCCAATGTAAATTCGAAATCTCTACCTAATAGTTTATATATCTTAAGTAAATTAGTAATCCTTTCTTATTGATAAATTTCAAAATATAATGCTTCAAAGGAATGTTTATTCTTTTTTCTAATAAATTGCGTGGATAAATATAGTCTGAAAAAAAATGTTTGTTTACTCTATTAAATTTCACAAAAATAGATACTTAAAAACTTCTTATCTATAACTTTATTGAAAATTATATTTATCACAAATAATTAAGAATATACCTATAGAGGGCATAAATGTAGAATTTCTATAAAACAATGGTGTAAGTATCCGATTTTAAAATATAGGGGCGTAATCTTTATTGCATCAAAATATAGGGTATTTTGTGTAGTTATACAAAGTATAGGGGTCTCAGCGCAATAAGTATTTTACAGTATTTAAATTCCCAACTTCTCCTCTGAGATCAAAGAAATTTACAGTCGCAGTAGTCTTGTTCTCAAAGAAATCCAAAAAGCAAAGCAAAACCCAATCGGAGAGTATGTCTGGAATGGAAAGATTGCAGCGGATGTTCGCCGGAGCTGGCGGCGCGTTGGGCCACCCGCCACCGGACTCTCCAACTCTGGACTCTTCTGAACAAGTCTACATCTCTTCTCTTGCCCTCCTAAAGATGCTTAAACACGGTAACTTAGGGTTTCCCCCCCCCCCCCACAACTATATTCGCTCTTTATACATGTGTTATCCGGATCTAGCTGCATATATATACTTATCAGTGTTATTGCATTTAGCTATACATGTGTGAAGAAATTCTATAATTGAGATTTAGCTTTAGCGAGCCTGCGGAGTTCAAAATTTTAGATTAGTTTCTCTCTGTGTGTAGGTGTTGTGTAATTAGGGTTTTTTTGTGATGCTAATGTGCAGGGAGAGCTGGAGTTCCTATGGAGGTGATGGGATTGATGTTAGGGGATTTCGTCGATGAGTATACAGTGCGTGTAGTTGATGTGTTTGCAATGCCTCAGAGTGGTACTGGTGTGAGTGTTGAAGCTGTTGATCATGTTTTTCAAACCAATATGCTTGACATGCTCAAGCAAACTGGGAGGTAATCACTGTTTTCTATTGGTATCATACAGGATTAGTTGTAATTTAAAGGTTCTTCCTTTACTGGATAATATTTCTTTCCCCTATGGTTCCATCTTATGTTTATAGTTGCCTAACAAATTGAAAAGTGAAACATGTTTTCCAGGTATATTAATTTGGGTAAATTTGGGGGCTTTGAGCATTTTCCTTGTGTTTCTTTGGTATGACACTGTAAAAGGGATGCTTGACTGCGAATTAGAGAACTGAGCCTTTTCATGTTTTCTGTTCAACTTTTGATGAGGTTAAACTTGAAAATGGAAGGTTTCAATTTCTGGCTGCTGTTTGAACTATTTCCTTCATAAATGGGATTATGGGAATAAGATAGTGTTTGGCACCTAAACTTGAATGTTGTGACTTGTGAGATAGTATTCCTCTATGTTGCAAATTTGTATGATTTGAAAAGAAAACTTTGTTTGCATTTCATTATGTTTTACAATTTCAGAGTCACTGCACTTGTAGACTGGTTTAAACCCCAAGTGTTCACGGAAGAGTTGTGGCTCTTATCCATAAAAGTAGCTAAATATATACAAGACAAGATATTATGGAACTGCTGGTTGAATCTTTATGTCTACGCTAAAGTGTGAGACGTATTTGTTTGTTTAAAGAATATCTTTTGATCTTCATTTTTGCCTGCATAGATAATTTGTTGATGTCTGTGTCAACATAAGAACCAACTTTTATATGTGATCTTCGAGATAGAGTGGTAACTTTATTTGTGGATTCTTCTCTTTGAGTTTTGTGGTAAAGATCCTGGTGTATTTGATGAGAATGTAGTGGTCAGGCTTTTATCTTAATCAATTTCGGCTAGAGGAGGATTATTTGGAATAAGGTTCCTTGAGCTTTTGTTAAACCAAACTTCAAAGCTTTTATTAGAATCCACCTTCAGAACTGCTGGCATCACAATGTTGAGGGGATGTTGTATAAGAATTTAGGCATGGCGAATTAGCAGGTAAGTGATAAGAAGAAGATTATCATGTACAATCTAGGAGTTGTCCGCGGTAATTAGAAAACCTGGTAAATGATGGGAAACTAAATCAGTTTATATGGCTTGCAACATGAGGTAGAAGATTAAGATATTTCGTGAACCTATTCCTCATACTCATCTTCTAGTTGTGTAATGTGTTGTTTTCTATCGGTTGGGCTGTCCTTTATGTTGTAATGTAGCCTAATCAACTTGTGTACTTATGTGTTTTGATACTGAGGATGTGCTCTAAAATGCCACTTTGCTTTTATCTTACAGACCTGAGATGGTTGTTGGTTGGTATCACTCACATCCTGGATTTGGCTGCTGGCTTTCTGGTGTTGACATCAATACACAGCAGGTTATTCTTGTCCTTTTCCATTTCGATGGTTAGCTGGTTCCTAATGACGTTTGAAATTTTCTATGTGAATCATGAGCCACTGAGTAAGAATAGTTCATGATGCTGTGTTAGTCCTTTTGTAGTTATTCCAATCTTCCCGAGTTAAATGATTTTCTTTGATTAATATGGAATTGAGAAAAAACTTTTTTTTTGCAATATGTAATTTGACTAATGTGGTGAAATGTGACATGGTAATACCATGCAAAGCTGTACTATTTGTTATCCCACCTTTTTGAAATGGTGGAGATCAGTAGTTTTTCGTAAGGAGAAGGGTTACGTTCCTGGAGCCTGTATAGAAGTATTGGAAAATGCTTTGCGAAGATCTTATACACTTTCATCCTTTGAATTAAGTGCTGAATTGGAACAGTTTCTTTTAATTTTAAAATGCATTCCTCCTTATAGTTAGACACTTGTAGTTGTTTCGTACAATGACCAAATAAGTTAAGATCACGATACCATCCAGGTACAGAGTGTTATAGATGGGGTAGTGCCTAGTACTGTGTTTGGTAAAGAAAAGGCAGAACAGAGAGAGGAAGGGTGGGAGGGAAGAGGTTGATTTAGTTCTTTAGGTGAATCTTATATCGTGATGTTTTTATAGAAACAGCTTACATATGAACTGTCCATAACTCTCACCTCTACCTTATCACCAGATAAGGGAGAGAATTCTCACATCCCTTTACCAGTCCTTGCACTTACTGTTTCCACCTTGATTGAACATAGTGATTCCATGAAATCATTTCAGGCCTTTTTTATTTGCATATTGATCCTTATATAAAAAATTTAGGGAAAATTTTCCGACAAGGATGAAATTAAGGGGCAGGGATGAGAAGAAGAGAGTGTGTGTGTGTTAGAGGTAATTAGACGATGTTGAAAGCTGCCCTTATCAGTTGTCTTCCGTCTCCACTCCCCACTTGCTAGTGAGCTTTTTTTCCCGCTTCTCGCGATAAATTTAGCTTTTCATGAGAATGAGATCACATTGTTATTCTTACACACACACCAAAAATAAATAAATGAGACCACACTGATATGTTTGTCTTTTGCATTCTAGAGCTGTAATTCGTTTGGATCTCCATATGATAATTCTGCTCTATATGATATAAAATACGAAGTCTGATTAGCTAGATAAAGGTTGAACACTCTTTATGATAGACAATCCTCTGGACAGACTATTAAGCATTCTGTAGTGATCAACATATGAGAATTATAGAAATGTATTGAAACAATTCTGTCTGCTACAAAAATTAGAAAGATAAGAAAATAAAAACTTGTGGCGAAGAGATGTCTCCCATCTCTCCCTCCCTTCTTGATAACAGATAAAGGGGATAGTAAGAAATAGAGTGAATAGTTCATACAACTTCACACTCTTGAGTCTTGAGTTGTCGAATGTTCAATTGCATTTTGATATAAGCAGATGAGCTCATGAACCTGTCAGAATGACGATTTGGTGTGTTTGGCATGGTCTTCATGTGAAGTACGCCAATAACTAGTGAATGTTCTATTTGACTTGGTCTTCATGTGAAGTATGCCAGTTACTAGTGATTTGACATGGTCTTCATATCAAGTAAGGCAATAATTAATGAATGTTCTATTGTGCAGAGTTTTGAAGCACTGAATCAACGAGCAGTGGCTGTGGTGGTGGATCCTATTCAGAGTGTTAAAGGGAAGGTGGTAATTGATGCCTTTCGCTTGATCAATCCCCAAACTATGATGCTTGGCCAAGAGCCACGTCAGACAACATCAAATCTGGGACATCTGAACAAACCATCTATTCAAGTAAGTGCCATGATTAATCTTTATATTGTCTTCGAAAGATGTTTACTCACTCTTCTCCCGACCCCCCCATACCCAGTCTTAGTGTATGAGTGAGACCTCATATTGTACTTCGTGATATTCAGCCGTCCGCTGGTGGTGATACTTCTAAGTGGAATATCTTCTACATGACTTCCACAAGTTATTTAGTAAAATAAAGTTTGCTAGTTTTAACAAGTCTAGTTAGTTCATATTTTCCAATTTAAACCTGGTTTCCAATAACCAATCTTCAGCTTCTCTGTCCAATTGTGTTTTGCGCAAACTTTGTTGGTGGAGTACTTTCAGTTTCAATTTCTATTTCGGGTTCTAATAGATGCATCTTGCAGGCATTGATCCATGGTTTGAACAGACACTACTACTCAATAGCCATAAACTACAGAAAGAATGAACTTGAAGAGAAGATGCTACTGAATCTTCACAAGAAGAAATGGACAGATGGACTTGCACTCCAGCGTTTTGATGCTCATTCCAAAACCAATGAGCAGACAGTTCAGGTAATCTTTGTGTTTGCGTGGTATTGAATACAAACAGCATTGTTACATCAAGTGCCAACTTTTGATGATTATAATATGCTTGCTGATTTTTTTTTTCATGTCTGCCTCTCCCCGGGAGAAACGAGAGAAGAAAACTAGGAAATATTGTCCTTGACATGTGTGGTGACATTTTCAAATATTGTCATGTGCAGGAGATGTTAAGTCTTGCTGGCAAATATAATAAAGCAGTGCAGCAAGAGGATGAGTTGACCCCAGAAAAGCTAGCTATTGCAAATGTAGGAAGGCAGGATGCAAAGAAGCATCTTGAAGAACATGTCTCTGATTTGATGTCTTCAAACATTGTCCAGACATTGGGAACCATGCTCGACACTGTTATCTTCTGAAGTTCATTTATCCCATGTCTGCAAAAGTTGTGTTTTTAGTAGTGAAATAGGAACAATTCTTTTTGCTGTTTTTCTTTAAAACGAGACCTAGTACTTCGTTTTACTCTGTCATAGTAGCTCTTATACTATATAACATTACGTTATTTTAAGATGACTTTTCGGACATAATAGTCTGTACCATTTTCCTAATTCAGTGCCTGTCTATTTCGACACCATTTAAGTGAAGGAGGTATATGTTACTCCGTTGGGTATCTGTTATCTTTCACTAGCACAGGTTTTAAAATGTTCAACAAGGTCATTAGTCGCAAATTTCTGAATATTATAAAAGATCCATATCTTATTTGAATTACTCAAATTGCCTATAAACAAATATACAAGAATCCCCCACATTGGACTTTTCTACCTTATGTATATGTATAGGTAATAGGCCAACCAGAAAGAAAAAATATTTTTATCTCTGTATGCCTTTTGACTTAACAAACTTATGAATCATCGAGTATAATCAACACGCAAATGAAAGCGATGGAATTTATTTATTATTGCGGTATACACAATTTTTTCATGAAAACAACAGCCTAAAGCAACTAAACGGTAGATTACATGACACTTACTTTACCGATTACATGAAACAATCACTTTTCATTAATAAAAGTAGCCCAAGATTTGACCAAATCAAGTGCTTTTTCACTATTAGGATTAAATATATGAAAAACATGATCTTCCCCTTTAGTTTCAAAGATTTCAACTTTTCCTTTCCACTGACTCTTCATCAAAGATTCATAGTACAATATTCCTCTGTCTCTCAGTATATCCAATTCTGCTACACAAACAACAACTCTGTCACAACCCAATTCTTCAAGATTTGGTGCTTCATCAACAAAAGGATTGATCAAAGGATCATTATTCCCTTTATTTGATGGACAAACAAATTCCCACCATTTATCTACCATTGATTTTCTCAATGAATCTTTAATCTCTATCCCAATTGGCTCTTCTCCCCAAAAATATGGACTAATCATAACCATCCCACTAAGCTTCATCCCTAAACCCTTATTTGCTCTTATTGCCATGAAGTGTGAAATATTGGCACCTGCACAACGTTTTATTTCACGTATGGTCAATCAACTTTATTCTATATAACAAGCATGATACATAAACCTATCTTTTATACCATAAAAATGACTCGTGTACATGAAATTTCACGAGGAATTTAAATTTCTTGACCAAGATAATAAAAATAACGATTATAAGTGGTCTACGAAACTAATTAAACTCTTACCTGCACTGTCCCCTGCCAAGAAAACATTATCAAAGTCAACAAACTCATTCAACCAAACATCACTCCCCTGTTTGAATTTATGTTGAGCCACCCATTGAAGAACAAACCAAGAATCATCATAAGCTGTTGGAAGAGGATGTTCTGGAGCTAATCTATAATCAACTGAGACAAGAACAACATTAGCACAAGACACAAACACATTAAGAGAATCATGGTACTTAGGATCACCAACAGAGGATATACAAAATGCTCCACCATGAAAATATACAACTAAAGGAAGTTTTTTCGATTTTGTTATCGAATTTGGTCGATAAATTCTCGCAGAAATGCCTGATTTTGGATCTACCATAACATCTTTGGATGTAACATTAGTCTGAGAATCATAGGTTGCTGGTGTGAATTCAGTACCTACAAGTCTTTTGATTGTTCCATTTTTGTACACTTGTAGATATGGAAAAACATCATGCACAATTTCATTGGATGTGTCCATTTTCTTTTGTTTTGTGGGGAAGTGATTTTTTGGTTAAAAAAAAACAATGGGAAGGAAGGAAGGAAGAAAAGAGTGGTGTTATACAAAAGCAAAAGACACCATTGATGGGTGGTTTTTATGTAGTGTGATTGTGTCCATGACATATTATTAAGTGGGGTCCATATTAACGATATTGGCGTGATAAGTATTTCTTCATTTATGATTAATAATTTGATATTTGAATTTTGTGTATGAACTTGTTATTTGTCAATAACATTTAATTGCTGAGTGAGAGTGTTTAATATAAATTTAAATTATTCTCATATTATTTATTTTCGAATCGCATATTATATAACTTATTCGGGAGTGACACTCCCCAATCAATAATTTATTCATCATAGAGAATGGTGTATGATTGAAGTAGACATGCTTAATTTTCATTATTTTTCTTGTTCTTGTTTATCTACCAATAATGAATCATCCCACCCAAAAATAGGAGTGAAATTCATCGTGCAATTCGATAGAATTTGTTTGATTCTAATTATATTTATTTTTAAAATTCGAAAGAGAAAATTAACTATAATTTATAATTTCATAGTTTAAAATCTTTTTCATTTTTAGAAAAAAATTATTTTTTAAATCTCAACGACTAGAGATTATGATGTTTGAAAATAAATATATCTATTTTTTAATTCAATGTCTTAACTTCAAAGGAATGATTTCATAAACCAATTGATTGTTGGGGTACATTAGACGACTCACTAGATAACTATTTTAATTTTATAAAAATGTGCACATTTACAGACACGTACTCTTAATTGTAAAATTTTTGTTTTAATGGAAAAATTATCTGTACCACATGATTACGCAATATGGCATTTTTATCTATCAAATATTGCTCTGATAAAATAAAAAAATATTTAGATTGGAATGAATATTTGATGGAAAATTATATAAAATAGCAAACTAATAATCTAAATTAAATAAAATAGCTAGGGTTTGATTTAATTGTGCTCCATAGCAAACATTATCTAAAATTTGCCAGCGTCTCTCTCCCAGGATTCTCGCTCGCCACTCTCCATTCTCGCTCGCCTCTCTCGCTTTATACACAGAAGTGTATAATTCTGTTTCTGTTTTGTATAAAGCGAGAGAATTGTATATACACATGCAAAAATGTATATCTTCGTGTTGTACACTTAATTATACAATTTACAAACATTTTACTTCAAAAATTGCAGAGAAAAAGGCCAACGAATTATACAATTGCGAATTATACAATTGCAGTGAAATACAATTTTCTCTAGCTTTATACAACAGAAGTGTATATATTGTGTTTCTGTTTTTGTATAAAGCGAGAAAAACATATATCTTTTTGCTATAAACTTATAATTATGCAATATACATACATTTTAATTCGATTCAACTATATGCAAAGCAAATTATACAATTGCAGCGAAATAGGCCAGCGAATTATACAATTTAGGCCAGCGAATTATACAATTTAGGCCAGCGAATTATACACTTGTATATGTATAGCGAATTATACAGTTTTTATGTTTGCTATGGAGCGCAATTATGCAAAGTTTGCTATATTATACAAATATAAATTTTTTATTTGCTATATGTGAAAGTTGCCCATATTTGATGTCATGGAATTAGAGAATTCTCATTCAATGAACAATGAAAACATTCTAAAGCGAAAATAAATAAGAAAATATCACTTGAACACATCATATGCTATTGATATAAATGAAGATAGTTATTAATTAGTAAAATTGTTCATCTCTCGCATAAAAATTTAATATCATAAAATTTATAAAATAATATTTAAAATTTATATTATCTTATATAGAAAATTATATAATAATAATATTAATAATGTAAAAAAAAATTGATAATTATAGTTATACTTAT
This sequence comes from Solanum lycopersicum, assembly GCF_036512215.1. Lineage (NCBI taxonomy): Eukaryota > Viridiplantae > Streptophyta > Magnoliopsida > Solanales > Solanaceae > Solanum > Solanum lycopersicum. Next base: position 65,588,870 of record NC_090803.1, on the reverse strand, counting down.
CATGCTCTTTAAATTCACATTTGTTTCTTATACTTAGTAGGTATATAAATTATTGCATTTAAATGGGAAGAAAAAATGTTTTACAAAAAATTTAATAAACAATAATATGTGTAATTAATTAGAATCATTTTTTGTAGTTTATTAAAATAATAATAGTAATAATCACAAGGAGAATTTGTATTTTGCTGGAAACCTAAATCCCATTTAGCAAAGAAGAAACCAGAAAGTTAACAGAGAAATGGAGAAAATGGTGCTGATGCGATCTTTGTATCGATCGATATGCCGCAGATCTACGGTCTTCTCCGCCACTTCAGCCGCCACAACCTCCGCCGTCAACCACCAGTCCCTCCGCCACCTCCATTTCTCACCCCAGTCTTTCTCAGCTTCTCCGAGAAACGCTATTACTGGTACTAGCATCGTCTTCCTTTTTTATTTGGGCATTCTCAAATCTGCTTACACTTGTAGAATATGTTATCGGATTATGTTATTCAGCTCAATTTGGTTAATGGGTATCCGTTTTTTTATGGGAAGATTTTGAATCGGTGATTCTGCTTTCAGTATGATGTATATATTGTCGGGGTATTTTCAATTAATCCATCATATAAGTACCAAAGCTCCAAACTTTGATGGTATTGGATCAATGGTTTTCTTTTTATGATACACATGAATGGTATTTTGGACTGTTAGTTGAGGGTCAATTAGAAACAGTCTCTCTACTTCTGAGGTAGTGCCTTAGTGGTGAGGTCTGTGTGCGCTCTATACACCTCAGTCACCACTTTGTGGGACTATACCGGGTATGTAGTTGTTGACTTGTTGTACATGAATGGTATTCGATAAGTGGGAGATATGGTGAACCTATTTTAAAGAAATCCTAATTTGACTTGAGAAAGAATTTAGTATTGAAATGAAATTGGTCCAAATTCGAATAGAGCTGAATGAGAATAAAAGATTCATGTATAGGGGGTTTGAAGGTTCATTTCTCTTTTCTTCACTTGAATGTTCAATTCTCCAGCCTTAATTTATCAAAGGTTTAGCTTCACAGTACTTTTTAGCTTACGCATCCTTTAGCTCTCTTTAGTATATATGATTCTGCTTTTTCATTTCTGATTGTGGAATCATTAGGTTATTCTTGCCTACATGGATGATGTTTGCGTATATGGGATGATAAAAATAGGTGCAATTTTTTTTTAGTGGCATTAGATTCCTTAAGCTAATAAAATTCTGAACATAATCCTCATCCAACAAACAAAACCTTTGCTGGCACACTTATATTATTGGTGTCCAATTACTACCAACTAGGCCGTTCTGTGAAAGTTGGAGTTTTATGGGAGGTGAATCTGCAAAGCGAGAAGCTTCTTAATCACCTTACCCACAAAGTGCTTGTAGTTTCCTGTTCTTTATATTAATTTCATGATCTTGCATCAGCAATTTGACGTTACATGGATATTCTTTAACTTTAGAATGTCAGCATCCTTTTACAATGGCAATGGGAAGCATGCGTTCTTTCAGTGAGGATGTAACTCACATGCCTAATATAGAAGATTTGGAGGTCAAACGCGCTTTTAAAGACTTGATGGCTGCAAGCTGGGATGAGCTCCCAGATCCTGTCGTCTATGATGCAAAGAATGCACTGTCCAAAACTACTGATGACAAGGCTGGCCAGGAAGCTTTGGCGAATGTTTTCCGTGCTGCTGAGGCAGTTGAGGAGTTCACTGGGACTCTTACATCTCTGAAAATGGAAATCGATGATGCTATTGGTTTAAGTGGTGAAGTAAGTTGAGTAAATGAAATAAAGGTTGGCATACAGTTTCTCAAGTTCTTGCTGTTTAAATTACTCATATTACTGGCAGGATGTGAAGCCTTTGTCAAAAGAATTCTCTGATGCACTGCATACAATATTTCAACGCTACAACTCATACATGAGTGCTTTTGGGCCAGATGAGGAATATTTGAGGAAGAAAGTTGAGATGGAGCTGGGGACTAGGATGATACACTTAAAGATGCGATGCAGTGGCCTCGATGCTGCATGGGGAAAGGTACATCTAATTGAAGCTAGTTGGTTGCGTGAATTTCTGATTTTCTGTATGTTACGACTTCTTAAGTATATAGGCTAGTTTTTCATGATTCTTTTTTTGTTCCTTTAATATAAGCATTCATGTCCTCAATATTCTCATCCATTAATTTGTATACTAGAAACGTATACCAACTTTCTAATCCTGCAGGTAATTTTAGAATTCATTTTACAAAATGTTTCCTGAAGATTTTTGTTGCATTTTCAAAATAATAATCTCAGATATCTTGATGGATGAACTTGTTACCATTATTTGTTTTCTCACTGCTTTATCGGCCTTTCTGATACCAGGTTACGGTACTTGGGACTTCTGGACTTGCTGGTTCTTATGTTGAGCAAAGAGCATAGGCCTTCCATCATGGCAGAAAAACCACCATGTTTTTGTCTTCAATCACTTGGAAAACTGTTGTTTTTTTGGGATAATACAGGTTGCTCCAATATGATAACATTATGTTGTACTTGATTCTCAAGTTTGATCATGTGATTACCACAACAGGCAAATGATAATAATCCTAAAAACTTGTGCAAGGAAATCCTTTCTTGAATATTCAGAAAGCTCTAATCTTTGTTTCTTCAATTGCTGTGTGCTTTTACATCAAATTCTCTGGATAGTTGATGAATTATCATCTTTGCTTCTTTTAAGTTGGCTTGCTTATTTTATGCTAAGCTTAATTCGAGTTACATGAACAGTTAGGATTCATATAGCCAGCCCAACTAGCTTGGGGTTGAGGCACTTTAATAGTTGCTTGTTTACCGAACATGGTTATACCTCGTGTTACTGAAACAAAGAACCTGCATCCATGCCGAAAAATGGAAGATGAATTGACACAGATTCTGAAGCATGCTAAGCATAAAAATGGTTATAACCATTGTCAAGAAACATAGTGAATACATGAAAAACAAAAATCAACATCCTTTCTGAAAAAAAAGTTAAGAAAAATCCCTTCTGATTCTTCTGAATGCCAGAAATTAGTGTATATTGATCATTCTAGCACTCTTTCTCCATGACCAAGAATCAGCTGGAGATTTTGGCAAAGGAGGAAGTAACAACACTTTACGGCTTAAACCAAATGGCCATCCTTCACAGTGAGAGAATTCCTTAATAACAGAATGCCTCGGAAAATCTTGAAACTCAATCCTGTTCAAGCTTGAAGACCTGGAAAATGCTGTCTTAGCTGTAGCAAATGCCTCATGGCTGATAGCACTGGAGCATCGCGAAAAACGAGTCCCAACAGATAAGAACTCCTCCCTCTCTTCCTTATCTTCTTCATCTGCACTGTCCTCTTTTTGCTGCATTAGCTTTTCAGATATGAATAAATCCCCTGCTGCTGTTGTAGATAATGTCCAGTTGAACTTTTCACTGGAGAATATAGCTGCTTTTTTCCTGCATTTTGACTCCATGTATCTACTTATCACTATTGACACAAACACCTGTCGATAAAAATCACAATAACATGAATATATCGCAAGTACATTGATCTTAAAAGAAACTCTTAAGAGTATAAAATTAGTATTAGTACTTCCTCTTCATCATCTATGACATCCTCTTCCTCTAAACTTTGAGTACTAGAATGTCTTTCTTTAAAAATATGACAATTAGCAAATGCATCCCTCAGAGTTGTAGAGAAGAATTTGCATCTCTTAGAAGGATTTGTTGATACTTCTTGGTTAGAAGAGAACAACACCATGTTTGGAGAAAAAACACTCAAATTCTTTGAGTGTTATAGGTGAAAAGAGAACTAAATACTTGTAGTTTTCTTTTCTTTATTGAAATTCTTGGATGAAAGTGGCCTTCTATCTTCTATTAACTTTTCTTTAAGGGGGTTTTAATCTTTAAGGTGAAGACAACAATAAAAAAGCCAACCAAGGAGTTTTCAAGAAATTAACTGATAAGCTATAGTTTAGAGCTTAATTATGAATCGTAGCTACATGTGTATATCCAAAATGTATGTTCTGTAAATTATTGAAACTATAGTTATGTTTCGTAAATACAGTCTAAATGTTTGCCACGTCATGTAATTTTTCCTTGTATATATCTTATTTGTTGTTACTATTTCGCGGTAAAGTAATGCGCTTCTATATTTGGGGCTATTATTTTTCACTTAAACCTGAAGTTAAGGGTGAAGAGGACACTGCACCAAACAAAGAGCATTTACAAATGTTTATTACCTTTGTATTATTATTTTGGTACAAGAGATTAATCATTTTGATATTGAATAAGACATGTCTTCACCATAATGTGCTCTAATAACATTGCATGAGATGTTGGTGAACTATTTTTTTTCTCATTTCATAAACTTAACCACGAGATCAAAAAGACTACAAGTTTTTTAACACACTAAAGGCAATTACCATATCAAAATGAAGGAATATGAATAAGTTTATAACGCGTATATGATGGCGTAACATAAAAAAAATAAATTAGGCAAAAGTATATAATAGGTGTCGTGAGATTGTTTTGTGACAGAATAAAGTCATACAGAGGAAAGTTGAAATAGTTGTGGAGGAATAACTTGCAGCTATAAAAGGTGAAAATGATTTCATCAACAAGAATATCTTTTGGAATAATATTTCACTTTACCAAACACTCTTTCCTTTTCAGCATATTCACCTAATGATTTTGTTTTTTTAAAAAGTTGTACCTTTTGAAGCATAATTAATACCATAAGTTAGTTTAGAATATTTATAATGGAATTTCACCATTAATGAAAAAAAATAAGCTCATTGTCAGTCTACCAAAATAGACACAAAGCATGTTATACTTTAACAAAACTCAACTCAACTCAATCAACCTAGTAAAGGTGAAAGACACGTGTCATGTTATCAATGATTTGGTGTAAACCTTCCAACATAATAAATGATTCAAAGAGACAATTTACATCAAGAAAGCCCAAAAAATTAGTTCATCAAAAGACCCTACATAGATTATAATTGACCAAAAAAGTTGCTAAGATCCACTTTTGACATAAACTGAAAACTCAAATTAACAATTACAATGTCAAAAAATGTTATGTCCTAAGCACTGGACTTCCTTAGGGATACCAGGACCGCGCTAATCACCGTGTAATACATAAAAAAAAAAAGGTTCTATTTGGTACAAATTCTATTTTCTTGTAAAACAACAAGAACAGAAGCAGTATTCTCATAGAATCTGCAAATCAAGTAAACTGATCCGAGTTTTCTTGCCTCAATGTGGAACTATCACAACATCTTCAAATCGTGGAAGCCCCAAGATCTCAAGGCTTATCGTCTATTTTGTTAGTGATAAATTATACACTAACAACACCAGACATCCACGGAACAATTACTGGTGCATTTGGGTGAGCGTTTCTGTATGATTCAGGATAACGGTCCTTAAAATTCAATTTAGGATTCTCTGCCTGCATTTGCAAATGAAAAAGGGGGAGAGGGGATTGAGAACAGCTTATTATGGTAGATATCAAATTTACAAGACAAGAATGGAAGGTAGTAAACTTTGTGAAGGGAATGGCGGAACTTACATATTTCAGCCAGCACTCCTGATGCTTGTGTTGATAAATATCCGGAGAGTGGCATCCTGTCTCTGATGGGCAGTAAACCCATATGTTACATTTCTTTTGGTTAGGTCCAGCTTGCTTAGCTTGATCCAAACAAGCCATACAACAATCGTATGCAGTTTCTTTGTGATGTGTAAGGCCCCATCTGACAGCATCGCCACCATAATCAGTATGAACTTCAGCATGACACTGAAGAGGAAGCTGCTTGCCAGCTATGACTTCGTAGTCTGGAGAATATAAATTACTGAATAAGAATCTATAGTAAGAAAGGTTCTTCTCCTGAGTTTGTTATTTCTCTTGAGCAAATTTGCAATAAAGAGGACATAAAATCTTGATTGGTCAAGTTTTAAGCATGCACAATTTTTATCGAAGAGACTGTTCTTTTATGCCAAAAGGGGGCAAAAGACAAATGATATAACAATAATAACATAATCGCTCGCAAAAGAATTCTCTTCTCCCTCACAACTGGGAGATATGAGAAGCTGAATGATTAATCTGCACCATTTCAAAAAACCTTAAAAGGATTTGAACCGAGAAATTGACAATGTCATTACCAAGTTCCTCTTCACCCTCAGGTTTGTCGTCGTGTTCCGTATTGATGATCTGAACAGGTATCCAGAGACCAATTTCTTCTGCCAGTTCAGCCCAGTTGTCGCTCAAAGCTCGTGCAAGTAATCCTGCAAGCAATGTCACAAAAACTTATCATCTGTTTTTGGAAGTTCCTCTGAACTCGGGATGCAAGATTTCCTGCAACATAAACAGAAAACTGAAAATACAAAATGTGAACAGAAATACTATATAGAACATACTAGCCTCCTTTAGGGAAATGGTTGAATTTGATGTCTTCTCATGAATAAGTTCTGTGGTTTCTTTCAATTTTTCTCTCCGCCAACTTTCCACCGCATCTGTACCAACAAAAACACCATCAACAATGATAACGAGGAATTGTAAATGAACTAGAGCAGAATGTATACATAGAATGAATATATCAAATAGACTAGTTGTTCTCATAACAGCAGAACTCTTTAAGGAAAAAAATAATAATAAGTTTTATTACACTGGTACCCTTATGCCTTATCCATATAAAAAAGTTTCAGTGGCTACTTCGGTCTTTACATACACATGTATTTCTACTGTCAACCATCAAATTAAGTGCCATTTAAGTAAACCATCTAATTGATGAGGTGAAGAATATCCCTCTGACTGTCTGCGTTTGGGCATGAAATGTAGATGAGCTTCCAAGAAAGACCTGAATCTTCCCTTAGGCAGTAAAGTAAAATCAACGAGGGAGCTTTAGGAACCAAATGGTTCAAGAGTTGAGAAGATACGACGGACGGAAGAAGCAGCACATAGTACCTGTCAAAGGGAACATTCCTCCATACTTCATGTGTTTGTTTCCCATCTCACCTTCAGTGACTAATAAGAACCAGTATCTTTTCAATCTTAAAAAGAGAGAGTTGGAGGATTAAATCGAGGTGGAAATTTTCATTGAGTAAACTGAGGGAGACCAAAGCCCCTGTTAACAATAGTGGGATGGGTATGTGAAGATTGTCTATGTTTAACAGAGCACTATCAGGGAAATGGTATAGAGGTTCATGAATTAGGAGAAGGCTCTGTGGATGGAAGTGACTAATAAAACTACGGCTGCACCCATTACAGATGGTTCTCAATAGAGCGGGATTATTGTTGACGTACAAGCTTATGGAAAGGAATCATGAGGAGGAAGGATGACTCAAGATATTTTCAATTGATTTCCAGAAATGGGAGACATGGTCCATTCTGCTTAACATTTACTGTGGCGATACCGTTCACAAAGACGAGTTCTTCACCTCTCCTCCATTGCAAATACAAAGGAAACCACAATTTTGGAGATTATTAATTGGAACTGAGGGCAGAAAGAGTCCTCCACAAGCTACATAACTTTACACAATGCAAGGAAGTAGATAAGATTGTTTTTAGAAGAGATCTTCACCAAAATTCTTCTTGAAGTCTTATTACAATCTATTAGCTTAGGATGTCTTATGGAGATTTTAAGCACCCAGGAAATTGTTGCTCTTCACATGGGTATGCAACAAAGGGATGTATGTGTTGTTTCTTTCTTTTTGGATAACATCAGTGTACAGGACAATTTGGGCAAACCTCCACAATACGAACTACGTGTATCCTCCTACTAGTATGGTTACAAGGTAACTATGTCCACAAAACCTAAGCAAATAGAAAGAAATCACCTAAACATTTTGCCTATGTTGCGATTTGTACCCTAGTCCCAAAGTCTGCAATGAAGGGAACTATAACCAACAATTCAAGACGTAAAGGCATGATTGTTTAGTTGGTGACGCATGTGAAAAAGTAACAACTACCCTAACTTTAGATGTCATCATATTCTCCAGAGGGATTTCCTCAAAAGCTCAACCAGTGCCGGAGGAAATAAGAATTTGGAGTCAGAATAAAGGAAGCTAGAAATGCTTGAAACATATTGAAAACCAGGTTAAAAAGTACATCTCTGAATTGAATTCACATGTACTTGAGCATATAGTTTGCATAATAGGGACAAGACTGAACAGGATAAATACCAGTTCAAGAGGGAACAGATCAAACTTACAAGATATCCATTCTACTAGAAGATCCATATAGATCTCAGATTAGACATAATTGAAAAGCCAAGATACATGAGGTTCAAAATAAGTTGTGAATATGTAAAATAAGTACTCCAAAAAGTAGAAGAAAGAGGTAACAATCAGTTAAGCATGCAAGCAAAAGTACCATCAGAGAGCAACGAAACTCGCTACATTGTACCATGGGAAGAAAACTGTTATTTAACGTCTCAATATTTTAGCAATGTTACTTGTACAAACGGATAAAATCAAAGACAATGGTATTGGGAGCGGGCAAAATGTCCAATAGATATATCAGAAATTGAACAAATGTTTGAGGTTTGATTCACATGGCAAAATTGAATACAAATTTGGCAATTCAACTTCAAGGAAAGAAAAACGTCTTTATGGGTGGTGGATGGCCTACCCTTTTAATGCAGAAATTAAATATTATAAATACTTTTTATACGAAGTGCCTCGCACTTGTTTCTATAACCATTGACTGACTTCCACAATTCCCAATGTCATGTTTTCTTTGTTAAAGCAAACAAGAATAGCATTCTGATGAACAAAAATTTTTTCCTAGCAACATCCTCACCTATTTAAGCAATCAAATGATACTAGAAATACTGTCTAGGAGAGCATATGTAAGAAGAAGCAATCACAAGTGTAAGTCTCTTATAGGAGTTCCCACGTGTAGGTTTATTCCAGCTCACTAATAATATATCTTTAACAGATATTTGTCACCCTAATCATTACCATGAGATTTCATGATATATGCTAATTACAAATGCTATTGTATTAAATAATGAAACTAGTGACGGAATCAACTAAAGTTGGAAGTATAGAGAAACACATTAAGAGAAAACAGATTAAGGATAAGTACAAGTGAGATGGGATATGTGCTGCAAGTTAAGCCTCCATAACAAGAAGGTGAGGTGAAATTAGATGAAATTATGGTGCCTAAATGTATATCTAAGCTTAATCTTCAATGAGATTTAGCACGATAGATGAAGATTTAACAAATAATCAAAATAAGATAGTTGGAATGGAAGAGTTCCATGAGGGTGCTACGCGACAGGAAGATAACTATTTAAGTAAATGCACGTTCTACAGATGACTGGATGTAATAACAAGGAGTGGTTCTTTTAGATGTTGCACTTCTCTCATGCAAGCAAACTAGATCAAGGAAAAGTTTTTAGAGTTTTATGTTCCTTTCATTCGTTCTCCTTTATTTCTGCACTCAAGGTTAAATTCAATGAACAGAAACAGTACATAAGCACAAATCCTGAATCAATATATATGGAAATTATCTCTCTTCCGGTCTCTTGCATCAGCAATAGATTTATTTATTCTCCTCATTTACAAAGAGTTATGCAGCTTGGTTTTGTTGTTTTACTGATGAGCTGAAATTATGAAGTAATTTGGGTCCACATTTGAAGATGCTATGAGTATATAAAAGCAGAAAGTTTCAATGAAATGATTAGTACATCAATGGAGAGAGGGAAAGGAAAACAGATGTCAGTCATATCCCAAAGGAACAAAGGAATAACATCTTGAGATACGGTTGGTTCATAAACTTGCCAGTCTAAGAAGAACCAAAAGACACAAATTCAATTTTTTTATTCATACATAACTTTTCACTTCGGAAAAGAAAAAAAATTAGCAACTACAGATCCTGCATTTAAAAGACAAGACAGTGAAACCACTTAATGGGGAAGAAGAAAGGAAAAGACAAAATCTGGAGACAAACCAACGCATGAGGACAGAAAAAGCAATGAGAAGCAGAACCGTTCATAACTTTGGAAACTAAATGTCCAGACAAAACAGCATAGACTTGTCTTTTAGGAAGAGAAAAAGAAACAAATCTTGAGCATCTGATCAAAAATAATTTCCTTTCTGCAAAACGAATGAAAACATATAGACCTAAATATCACGATTCCGAAGCTCCGACAACTCCCAATTCGAGGACATAAACATCATATGCATATGCTAAAGGATATTACTGGCACTAATTTTTCAGCTAATGGTTAAACTAAAAATCCCATGTCAAAGAAAATTTCAACAAATGCCACTGTTTGAAAGTGTTAATGAGTATCAAACCCAAAGTAAAGTGTAACAAGTATTCCATTCTGACAGTTTTCTTTCCAGAAAGACCAAAACACCTGTTTCAGCTACTGTCATGTGAACTGCCTCTAAGAAAGTTTAATGATTACCCACTCACTGAATTTTGTAAAAGAAAATCTCAGACACTCGACCAGATACAGATAACAATTAGCAACTTGATCGCATTGTAAAATCTCCAGATTGATTTATTAACCTTAACCTACCTTGCACTTAACTTGATTACTAACTGATACAGCTATAGTATAAACAGCCAAGAGATCTTTCCAGATAAAAGCTTTAAGAATGAAGGTGCATAACAAGTATAGCACATTTTGAAGATATTGAAGGCGCAATCACCTCGTAGCATGGTCGCATCTTCATTAGCATTCACGCCTTTTAAAGTTACTAGTATCTCATCTGTTATCTTCTGTTTAATATGTTCCGGTATTTGCTGCACCTTTTCATCCATCGAAAGTTTGTTCTTTAAGAAATTTACCTTCACCAGATAAGAAGCATTCCTCAAGCAAAGTCTATGGAAAAGCAGCAAACTCAGGAACCAAATACCAAAATGTCAAATAAAGGTCTTACCACATTAATAAGTTCTACAGGTTCTAGTTGTTTCCGCAATTGAATTGACTCTTCCATTTTCCTAATCTGCTGTGGGGTATACTTAAAAGCTGTACACACAAAAACACCCTTTCATCAGACTGGCAATCAACATTCCAAATAAACAACAAAACTCTCAATGGGATAATCTGCATATACTTAGAAGCTGTGTCAAAAGCACCGATTTATAAAACAGACGTTAAACATTCAAAAAAGTAACAAAATCACAAAATGCGCCAACAGAAAATTCAGAATGAATAAAAGGGGTCATCCAAAAATAATCTGAGGTATAGCTAACAAGGACGGAGCTAGATAGGGCAAACATCCTTCGGCGGAAAATTAGATTGTTTATATATGGTTAAAATTATTATATTTTGTACATATAGCAAATGTTTAACCCCTTTGTCTTCTTTGCGTGTTAACTTCTTCGTATGTTGAACCCCCTTAGTGAAATTCTGACTTTGATTGCTAAAAGTAGTGGCAAAAGAACCTATTTATCCAAACAAGCATTCAATTTTCTGAGAAACAACAAAGTGCCAAAATGATTCAACAAAAGATTCAGCATCAAGGGGTCATCCAAAAATAACCTGATGTATGTTATGTAGCCAAAAGCTATAGTAAAACCACACATCTATCAAACAAGCAATCAACTTTCTGAGAAAGCAACAAAGTCCCAAAATAATTCAACAAAACATTCAGCATCAAGGGGGTCATCCAAAAATAACCTGGTGTATGTTATGTAGCTAAAAACTGTGGCAAAACCAACATATATATCAAACAACAATCAACTTTCCTCTAAAGCAACAAAATCCCAAATGTGCAAACAAAAAAATTCAGAATCAACACAAAGGGTCATCTAAAAACAATCTAGTATATCACTAAAATGCTGAGGTAAAATCCACCCTTTTGTCAAACAAGCATACAACTTTTGAACAAAAACAACAAAATCCCAAATGGGGTAAACAGAAAATTCACAATCAACACAAAGTCCCATCTAAAAACAAACTACTGTATACCTAAAAACTGTGTCAAAATCCACCCTTTATCAACCAAGCACACAACTTTCGAACAAAAGCAATAAAATCCCAAATGGGGTAAACAGAATATCCATAAACAATAGCAAAAATTACCTTTTTGAGTATCACTGAATGGGTACATATATACAGAAGTATATAGAGAATGAAGCACATAAAGAGCAACAAAAATATTGATTGAACAAATAACAATTGTTGTTCTCTTATATGACATCCAGTTCCCTCTTGCCATTTCCACTTTCTTCATCTTCTGCTTCTCCTCCATTTCATCATCTTTAAAACCCACAAATATTTATCAAAAAAAAAAAAAATCAAGAAATATGTAGAATGTTTCAGGGGAATTTGTTTCTTGGTTTCTCTACACAGATCAAAGTAGATCGATGGTACCAATATCAAGAATTGTTTTTTTTTTCTGTAATTTATTAAATAAAAAAGAGAATAATGGAGATGCAGTAGCGAAGCACTATTATATGAGTATAATAATGGAGATTCTTTTATTATCTCCGGCAGCTGTCGTTAGTGAAATGTTTTATTTTGGGTTTTTGATTCATCTCTGAGTAATTAAGATTAATTAGGGAGTGTTAATTATCGTTTACGTGACGTAACGTGTGATACTACTGCTAAACAAAAATGTCGGGGAAAGTTTTATACCTTTTTCGGGGGTTTTACTAAAAATAAAATGAAAATAAAATTTGAGTTTCGAATTTCGAATAATGGTTGTTCGGATATTAAATACTCTCCATCTTCAATTTAAGGTAAGAATGTGTAAGTTTTTAGGGAATTTTTTTTTTTATTCGATTTTACTCAACTATTATATTAAAAATAAGATTATTATATTAAAGATAGATGTTTCATTTTACGTTTTTCATTTTAGCAAATCAAAAAAGTTTTGTTACTTTTTTTCATATTATCCTTGATATATATTAAGATTAGTTTAGCAGAAGGCATGTTTAATTAAAATTATGTGAGTAGTGTCAGATCAACATAGGTCAAGTAATATAAATTGGAGGAAGTAATCAACTCTCATATCTCCATAACCTTTCACGTGATCAACTCGTATTAAATATATCTATTTTTTTTCTTTGTTAGAATATGCATTGAATTTCTTATTTCATTGATGAAAGATCAAATCGTATTAAATAGGAATACTAGTTTTTTTTAAATTATTTTTTAGTTGTCTTTTTTTTTTAATTTATTCTCGTCTGAAAATTTGTAATTATAAACTTTCTCATTACGTTATGCCTATTTCTAACCCAAAATTTAATGATATAAATGACTAATATCTTGTTTAGGACACCTTTTCTGTAATTCTACCTTTATATACACTAGTATAAATAGAGACATAAAAAGTGATACGAAAAACATTTGAGAAAATAAAAAAAATTATCATTTTTTATCCCTCAATATCTTTTTTCGACCCTCTTATGTACTATTAGATTAATTTTTGACATAACACATCTTATTTATATCTAACTTTTATTTTCAAATTTTATGCTCTAGGAATTTTCTTTATCTAATTTCACAATATAAAAAACTATTTACAAGATTATAAAATTTAAACTCCTAATGTTTTACCTGTAAAAAGGTTGAAAAAGGCAAAAGCTTTGAATCCTTAGGGACACTCAAAAATGTTTGAAAAAAAACAAAAGTAAAAAGGGGCACTCAAATGTGGAACTTTACTGCTACATAATCATGATTAAAAAGTTGGATTAAGTGATGTGCTTTAACTCTTGAGAAAATATTTGTGAACTTTTAGATAATTTTTTCGTTTTAATTTGATTGTTTTGTTTTAATTATTATAAATATAATAAATTATATAGCTAAACAATAAAATTATATGAAAAACATCTATCTTATATTCAATTGCTAGATATAAATATGTATGAGGATTTTTTAATCAGATATTAGGAATTTTGATTTTATTAAAATATAAATAACTTTCTCATATTATAACAAAATAATTTGATTCTTTTTTTTATATGTCTTAAATAATGGTATAAAATTATTTCTTCATTCGAAACTCGATTTCGTACTTGTTTACTCAATCAGATATTAGTTTTTACTCCATAAGTAATTATTGTTGAATTTTTTACCCAAACTAAAATGATGAAGTGATATGAAGGCAAATCCATCAACATATCTCTTTGGATATCTTTTTACTATTTATATTTGATTAATACTGACCTGTCGGCGTTGCCCGTAACACTTCTTCCGAATTATTAATATTAGATGTCAATCGAAAATCGTTTTTCTACTTCCGGTCTTACTATATTTTACCCTCTCTTGATTTTATAAGTGGGATTTTACGGGATATGTTATTGTTACGGGGAGAGACAATACCCATCTTTGAGAGAGCTTTGTTGTGCTTAACTGCACCTTCCAACTGTTTGATGAAATGCCTCAAAGAAAAAACACATACATGATAATTCAAGGATGATTTGTTTCACCAATTGTGGAAGTTAAGCACTCGTATGCATTGATATTTTGGTGGAGAGTGTGTGATGTCTCAGCTCAAAGTTGTCTCATTTATCAGCAAGACTTTGAGTAGGAAATTACATTCCCAAAATCGCATTTTTCATCAAAATATAAGGCGAAATTCAGTAGAATCAACACATATTCATGAACATTGCATAAATTACGTATTTGCTACGAGGGGATCATTAATCTTAAACACAAGTTCAAGATTTTGTCTGCCATCATTCTTGACCTTTCGGCGGTTTTATTGTGCTGAAAATTCTGCATTTTCGTCGTTGGAGGAAACAACGGAAAGCTGTAGCAATGATCCTGTTGATAACGTTTACAAGGTTGTGGTGGATCATGCTAATCCAGGGCATAAGATGGAGGCAGCTCTGGATAAGCTTGAAATAGAATTAACTACGCCGTTGGTGGTGGAGGTCTTGCAAAAGCTTTGTTATGAAGAGAAGTTAGCATTTAGGTTCTTTACGTGGGCAGGACATCGAGAAAATTATAGTCACGAGCCTCAGGCGTATAATGAGATGATTGATATATTGTCTAGTACAAAATATAAGGTGAAGCAGTTTCGTGTTGTTTGTGATCTTCTAGATTACATGAAGAGAAATGATAAGAGTTTGGTTCCTTTAGAAGTGTTGTTGAAAATTCTTAGACAGTATACTGAAAAGCATTTGACACATCTTCACAAATTTGCTAAGAAGAAGAAGATACGAGTGAAGACACAACCCGAAGTATATGCCTTTAATTTGTTGTTGGATGCTTTGTGCAAGTGTTGTCTTGTTGAGGAAGCTGAGGCTCTGTTTACGCGGGTGAAGAGTAAGGTTAAGCCAACTGCTGATACTTATAACATTCTTTTCTTCGGTTGGTGTCGTGTTAGAAATCCAGGTAGAGCTATGAGCGTTCTTGATCAGATGATCAACATAGGACATAAACCCGATAATTTCACCTATAATACTGCCATTGAGACGTTTTGCAACGCAGGAATGGTGATGCAGGCTGCTGACCTTCTCGAGTTCATGAGAACTAAAGGCTCAACCATGTCTTCTCCCACAGCAAAAACTTATACTATTATGATCGTGGCTCTTGTTCAGAATGATATGATGGTAGAATATTCTAAAGTTCTCGGAGATATGCTAAATAGTGGATGTGTTCCTGATGTTTCGACATACAAGGAATTGATTGAAGGTATGTGTTTGGCTGGAAAGACCGAGGCAGCTTATAAGCTTTTAGAAGAAATGGGAAACAAGGGCTACCCTGCTGATATAGTTACTTACAACTGTTTTCTTAAGGTCCTATGTGACAACAAAGACAGAGACGAAGCGCTTAGGCTTTATCAGAAAATGACGGAGGTAGGCTGTGTTCCCAGCGTACAGACCTATAATATGCTAATTGTAATGTTCTTTAGAATGGGTGATGTCGATGGAGCCTTTGAGACCTGGCACGAGATGTCTAAGAGGGGTTGTACGCGTGTTACAGAAACATATTGTGTGATGATTGAAGGACTTTTTGATAACAATGCTACTGAAGAAGCATGTTTCCTTTTGGAAGAAGCTGTCAACAGGGGTATGAAACTGCCATACCGCAAATTTGACTCATTTTTAATGCGACTTTCAGCCATTGGTGATCTGCGAGCCATTCATAAACTGTCAGAGCACATGAGAACATTCTACAACCCAGCTATGGCACGACGTTTTGCCATCAATCAGAGGCAGAAGAGCATGAAGTTAAGAGGGAAGTGAAAATGACTTGTGTTGTCTATTTGGCCCAACGTTTGGATGGTGTGTTTCTTTGTATGCATTTTGTTTGTGTCGTTAAACAGATTGATAGAGAGTGACTAGGGACGTTTTTTATTCTTCACCCGGTCAAATCTAACCGCTTGCCTTTGAGAAGACCACTTGTACCAGATTTGGGATTAAAATCACATTTGGAAAAGATTAACTTATGTATACTAAAGGGTGAAGATTTTTTACATCTATTAGTGTAAATATTTCTTATTTTTTCAGGATTAGTTGGTTGGAAATCACACAATTATTTAAAACATAATTACTTGTCACTCCCTTCTTTCCATTTTATACGAGATAGTTTGACTCGGTACAAAATTTTAAAAAAAAAAGAAAAATTATAAAAACTTTTGTATGGCTATAAATCATTTTATTAAAGATAAAATTAGAAATTTTGATATTAAGTTGTTACTTAAGAGATGTGTCATTCTTTTTCGGAATGGACTAAAAATTAAAATTAAATCATATAAATTGGAATATGAAAGTATAATAGTTCTTCTTTTATCTCTCTCCTCCTCACCCACCATTTATTCAGCAAATATTGAAATCAAATACAATCCTGAAAATACTCCACAATTTCATTAATTTCATCTTTGCCAATTACTCTTTGTTTCGTATTAATCTCTCTTTAAAATCAAAAGGACATTTTTATTAATTTATGCCATAAAAACCTTTTTAAAAATTAACAATATAAAAAGAATTATTTGTAAGGGTACTCTGGACAAAATACTATTGACCCTAATTTGCTATTGTAAATTGATAAGTAATTTAAAATAATTATTTATAATAATATTGATAACTAATATAAAACCAAGAAAGTACCATGCTTAATACTTTCTTTGAAACAATGATACAAAATCCAAAAAAGGAAGCCGTGTATTTAACTTGTCCACAAATCAAGAAAATCTTATTATTGTCTTTTTACACCATCTTTAGTATTAAACAATTGTATAAAATAATAATAATTAAGTTAATAATTTCAAATGATAAAATTAATTTAATAAAACACGAGTTCATTTTTTTAAAGGAATATGTCACAATAGTTGGGGTCGAGAAATATGAAACAGATGGTTTCGTATATACTTGCTATATCTCTAATTATTCGTTTAATTTTGACAAATTAAGAAATGATATTTTTATTTATTTATTATACTTTCAATTAATTATTTTAAATTTTTTGATTCATTCACTTTATAATTAATAAAAATAAAAATAATATACTTATAATGTTGATCACTATTTTCTTAATAAATATATCAATTCAAAAACGAACAAGTAATTAATAACAGAATCAATAGAATACATAGAATATGGTGATGTTGATTGAAGAACTAAAAGTGATTAAATAGGAAAGTCTTCAAGACACTTCAAAATTAATCAATGAAATCTTTAAATATACACCATTTAATTGGCTAAAGTCTTTTCGTTTACGGCTTGTAAGTTGCTTATTATACTCTCAAACAATTACAAGAATATATTATTCAATACGATTTGCTACTTCCCATATTTTGTCTTATAAATTGACATTTTACCAATTATCATTTCACTAGCTGTGATGCTAACTCTATAAAAATACCTATCACTACCTGCCACGTGGATCAAAAAGACAAGGGTAGAACAGTACTTTTCAGTTTTTGAATGTGATATCGGGGTAGTCGAAAATTAAAGAGTTTTAAAATAAATCAATGTGGATTGTGGTGTAGTGGTGCACTGTTTTATTCTTAATCAGAGATCTCAAGTTCGAGCTCTATGTATAGAGAAATTTTTTGTTATGAGCATCACCCCCATATGAATCGTGCGGAGCACGATTCAAATTTAGTCTGCATTAGAATGATTAAAAACACAATATCTCTCAAATCTTTCCACGTCATTTCTACCATATTTGTTGAATATAATTTTATAAGTAGCTATTTCTTAAAAAACTTATCCAATAAATGCATATTTAATATATTAAATCAAACACTATATCAGAAATGATTTCGTATAACTAATATAAATATCATTAATATCAAGTATCATCATTATTAAACATTATTTTTATGTACTTATCAAACAATCCTTGAAAAAAAGGAAAATAAATTGACATTTTCTTCGTTCATGTTATGTGTCACCTTTTGATTTGATTGGTTATTTAAGATAATTAAATATTTTGTATGACTCAAAATTATTTTATTTAGGATAAAAATAAATATAGTAAAATAATATTCTTTTAGACGAATTAAGAACCTGATTAGTATTACTATGAAAGTTGAGAAGCACTTATTTTGAATTCTTTTTTTTAATAATAACAATTAAATATTTCAATCCTTCAAAAAAAAAATATAATATTGATTCAAAATTTTGAATATAAATATTTTTATTAATTTAATTTTATTTGTAATAGAGGTTTAAATTAGTTTCTTTTATAATAAACTAATTTTAATATTAAATGAACATTAAATAATTGTTAATTTGACTTCAACTTTTTCTTTTTACAAAAGATTACCAAGTCACTCTTTCGAATGAATTAGTTAAATACAAATTAATTTTTTAAAAAGATTTATATTTTTAAAACAAATAATTTTTAATAATATTATCGAACTTCAACACTCAAAAGATGTGACATAAAATGAAACGGTGACAATATTTAACATTAGAGGGTTCTCAATGATTACAGAAAAAGCCAAAGTGAGAACAAGTATGGCCATGGCTGAACCACCATCATCATCATCATATAAATATAAAGAAACTGCAAAATAACATTATTTTATCACTACATATATCGAGGAAAGAAAAACACCCAAGATAAAAAGATTTCAAATTTTTAGCTTGAATTTCAAAATTTGGGGAAATTTGAGGATGTGGGGTTTTGGGGGAAAGTATTATTGGGGAAGAAAAGAGAGAGGAAAAGTTGAAGGTATAGTGGTGGTGTTCGCATGGTTGTCAAGTAAAGATCGATACGTCAACAACTATGTTGATCTCTACTCATCTCTTGGATGGAAATCCCTTGTTTGTCACTCTCAATTTCGTAATATGTATGTTCTCTCTTCTCCATTTACCCTTTTTTTTGGTTATAGCTTGACTAATTTGTCACTCCGCCGGGCAATAGGTATCAGATAGCTCTGTCGATCGTAAAGAAATTGACTAGTATTTTTGGGGGATTTGAATTTGTGACCTTGTGGTTCTTCATTTTTCTTTTTTTGGAATTGTTCTATTTGATTTTTTGGGGGTTTCTATTGTTGGAAAAATAGTTCTTTTTTTGTTTTGTTCTTATTGAGTTTGCTAGAATTTGCTTGAATTAGTTGAAAAGTTTGGGTTTTTTTTTGGGAATGATACATATAAGTAGTATATAAGAATAAAAAAGGCCATCTTAAATTAATGTAATATTTTTGTGCATGCATATAAATATTTAAGGTTCTCTTGTTATAATTTGGTGTTAAGACTACTAATTTTTTTGAGATTGTTGGCACAATCAAAAACATATGCAACATAAACAAATGTCTAACCTTATTAACTAAATAAGTTCTTAATTTTATACATAATATGTAATATTATTATGTGAAGTTTGAGAATATAAATAAAAAAAATAAGTAGAGATAAACCTAAATTAATAATTAAATATTTAAGGCCTCTTTGGTGTATTTTATTGAGACGTTCTTGGCAACACAATTTTGTTTTAGAAAAAAAAAAAAGAAAGAAGAAAAACATAATATTAATACCTAACTTTTTTTGGCACATACTTTGTATTATCGAATAAGCACACATGAGATCTCTAATTTTATAAACAAAATCTAAAACTGCAAGCTAAATTGATGGTGCATAAATTGATGAACTGTTAGGTGATCTCAGTTAATATCGAGAATTTTACTCTTGATTTATGGATTTTTATTATAATATTGGTTCAGTATGTTAGCTGCTTCTTTCTCCTGCTGTCCAAATTTTAAAGAAAGAGAACCTGCAGTGCAAATTTATGAGATTGTTACTCATTGATCTTGCAGGTTTTTTCCTGATAAAGCTGCAGCACTGGCAGCAGAGATTATGAACGAGCTTGTTAAGGTTAGTCCTGTGTGAAAGTTACAATCTCTCTTCTCCCATTGATAAAAGCGGGATTTTATCCATGCTTAGCACACGAAAAAGATCATTGACAGGTTGTGAAAGCTTTATTATATGGATGATCTTATTAAAATCTCATGGACAGTATGAGCTCTCCTCCCATATGATGCATGTCAACTTTATTACGTGTTCTCCTTCAATAATTGAAGACGTGGTAGAAAAGTTCTACAAGATGTCAAAGAACCGAACCACAAAGTCCTTTCTTTTCATTCCAAAGTGAAGTTGAAAGTTTAAACCCGATTTTACTCCTATGAACGGCATGACCTTCTGAATAATTACGTCCCCATGAGAAGCCAATTAGTACAAATTTCAGATGATCTGGAAGTTGAGCCTCTTTGGCTTCTAGGAGAGTGTATTATTCAGGATGAACATATCTCAGAGAGGAGTGGCCCAAAAGCAATCTCCCTAAAGTCTGTGGAAGTGATCACCAACCTTATAACAAACTTGTTTTGAACTCTTTACATTTCTGATTTCTTTCCAAAGTGGGATCACATAAGAAGACCTATGAACTTTAGTGAACCCATTACCTGCTTACATGCCTGATTTGGGAACAGTTAGCCATTTCCATTCTCGAAGACTCTAAGCAGATTTATTTACATATTGCTTGAAAAAATTGACATAGTTGCATAGCAATGACCCTGCTAAAAAGATATATCGGCTTATCTTTTCTGTATATTTATTTTCTTATTTACTCTCAAATGGTTATACAAGCTCAACTATGAGTTTTTGTATATTCTATCGAGACCTCAGTAATTTATTTCTCAAATCTCTATGACTAACCTAACAAGAATGAATGACTTTGTTATTATCATATAGAAATTAATAGCCATGTTTCTGTCATGTTATGACTTTCTAATGGCCACTTTGTTTAATGTTGTATGTGTAGGAGCTTAAAGTTAGACCATGCCCTGTTGTCTTTGCATCTTTTTCAGGTGGACCCAAAGCATGCATGTATAAGGTTCTCCAGGTAAAGAATGAATCTTTGAAAAATGTAGTATGATCATTGTTGCCCATATGTATGTCAGTACATACAACAGTTTGAAGTATTTATTTCTTTTCTATTATAGTGTATTCTAGTTGGTGCAACTAATTTCTTTTTTTCTTTTAATTTGATCACAGATAATCGAGGGCAAATATGAAGAACATACCAATCTGGTATACTCCATTATGTTTTTCTCTCACAATGTTTATGTTTTTCTTGTTTGTTACAAAGAGACAAGCTTGGACATCAGTGAAGCGGTTAAATGCCAACTTAATTTCCATTCCATAACATGATTTGTTTTTTCAAATTTTCAAGCTTACTGTACATTTCTATCTAAAAAAGTTCTATATACCAGGAACAACATTAGCATATCATAATCCTCCTCTTCCCTTTTGTCATATTCTGGTTGCTTTATCTTCTAAAAATGTATGATACCTCCACCACGCCTGCTTCCTAATTGTGATAGTCCATTCCCTTTTTAAAGTGAAGTGATTACACTGTCAGTGATCTCTGATCTGATAATTTGTTTAATATGAAGGGTGAGTTCCGACTTGTTAGAGACTGTCTTTCGGGCTACATTTTCGATTCTTCTCCAGTTGACTTTACTAGTGATCTGGGTACTAAATTTATACTACATCCAAACGTTCTTGGAATGTCACGCCCTCCTCGCCTAGCCTCATGGATAGTAAATGGAATTGCTTCCAGTATGGATGCCCTCTTCCTTAAAAGATTTGAATCACACCGTGCCGAATTTTGGCAGACTCTATATGCTTCTGTTGTGAGTGTCTCTCATCTTTTACTCATTGTCCTCCCCCATCGCCATGTATATTTCTGCTTGGCTTACTAATGTTTTTCTCACAGAGCACGGGAGCTCCGTATCTCATATTGTGCTCAGAAGATGATGATCTTGCTCCTTGCCAAACTATTTGCAATTTTGCTCAGCGACTTAAAGATCTTGGCTCTGATGTCAAACTACTAAAATGGAGTAGCTCCCCTCACGTAGGTATGGGGCTAATCCTGCTAATCCTTTCTTACTTCATGTTCCAGAGGTTTGGTCTGTTGGATATCAATAAATTATAAAACAAATAAAAATCCTAATATTACTATATTTGCTATTAAGATTCCGATAGCAACTGTCAGTAGAGGGCCAGAAGTTGGCCTCATGATATGTTATCTTTTTACACCTTAGGAAGAGAAAAAAAATAGAACTTCGGAATGAAAGTATCTACTAACCATGGATGTTGAGTTTCAAGGAGTTTAGTTGCTCAAGGAAGAGCAAAAGACAGTTGCAAGAACTGAAGTTGCATATATTCATTCACAAGAATCTTGAACTTTTGTAGTCAAGCCCGCTCTCTTCCCATTCCTCCCAATCTAAAGCAGTCTTATTGACATCTCCCTTCTATATTTTATTGCAATCCACTCTATGTGTCTCTCTGTCATTTCTGAGATAAAGCATATTGTTTTCTGGAATTGTCAGAGAGAGAGACATTTTACTAGGATTTATCTAGTTGGAATTAGCACAAGATAGTACATTACTGGTTATTATGCATATTCAGGTTTTATAGCTTTTCACAATCATGTGATTTTGATAAAAGTCGTCTATTGTGACTTCCATCAACCAGGTCACTATCGGTACCACCAAAATGAATACAAGGCTGCAGTGGCTGAGCTTCTTGGAAAAGCTGCTATGATCTATTCTCAAAGAATTCGTCAGCTTGAAGGGGAGAAGATGGTGTTGGAAGGGTCACATGATGGAATCTCTGAGCCTCTAGGCAATCTTAGAAAAGCCGCTGCTACTGCAAATCAAAGCTTCCAGAGCATTTCCCTTGAGATAAATGACCACTTCTTAGTACCCAACTCTGTGGAGTATCATGAGGGCAGTAATGGCGGGTCAGTTCAGCACGAACAGAAAGAACGATACATTCCCCTATCAACCCCACCAAAAATCAATGCTCATGGTGTTCTTGGTCAAGTTCTATTTGATGTGTGTGTCCCAAAGGTTGTTGAAGACTGGGACATAAGGTCATCGCCAACTTACAGGAAGACATCATTTCCATCAACTCGAAGGCATTCACCTTTCAATCCTATGAAATGCATTCGCCGTTCAAGATTGTAGGATTTCCAGTTCATGATCTTAGTGAAGAGAATATCAAGAATACACGGGACATGAGAATGCCATCGGAAAAGAAAATCGAGACTGACTCTCAGGCTTGCTTGTTCATTTTGTTGGCGAAATAAGAACAACTCTCAGGAATCCAGAGGTACATTACTTAAATCGGCTAAATGTAAGCCTAATTTTGGATAGATTTTGCTGTGAAAAAAAGATAAAATTTAACAAAGTGTTGATGTTGTGAAGGTTTCCATCTTCATTTGTTGCATTACTCTGATTGTACAGAATTTCACTTTGCTGATGTAGAATATAAATTTATATTTTTTTGCTTCAAGAATCAGAAGTGATTTCAAACGGTGACTTTACTTTTGAGCTGTATTTACTGTTTAGTCTTTTTGTTTTTTCCGCTCAGTGTCCGCTACCTGCATTGAAGCCTGACTTATCCAGATTTGTACATTGTAAGGATCCATTTTTGGAGATGTCGCTCCTAACAAGATTCTTTCCAAATAATATTGAAAGATTTACCAAATCAAATGAGTCCAAATGAATAAAAATGGACATTAATCCAGCAAATGGTTGGTTGACCGTGTGAATTTGCTCATATGGTACTAGGTTCTATATCGGGGTATTGAATAGTGATGAAGATTTACAATAAAAATGGGTCCAAATGAATAAAAATGGACTAAATTAGTTCAACTAATAGTCAATTGACCGTGTGAATTTGCTCATATCGTAGATTTCTTGTTCAAATTGATGTTGAATAATAGCGAAGATTTATTATTTAAAATGAGTCCAAGTGAATAGAAACGGACATTAATTCAATAAGTTTGAGATTAAGATACAAGTACATCGTACCTCACACAATATATATAACTTCATATAACCGTATTACATTTCTATTACTTTTTTCGTCTTATCATCTCATGTCATTTGGGTTTACTTACCAAACACCAAAAATAGGTAAGAAACTTTGATTATTTTCCCTAAAAAAATATTTTCGAATAAAAGATGAATGCATAAAGATTTGAAATCATTAATTTGGCGGTTTGATTATACATTGCCCAATAAGAAGTTAATTCCGTACACTCATACAGAGGATGTGTTGAGTGGGGTACGTGAGTACTGAAGTGGTATTCCAACGGTCGACTCTGCTCTACTTTCTATAAAAAAATGCTCTAAAAATGATTTTGTTCTACAAATATTATTCATCTTCTGCTCAAAAATACTTATTTTGTTTACATCAAATCGAAAACAAAAATGGTGAAATATGAGGATTTGCGGAAGCAGAGATTGGAAGAAAACAAGAAAAGAATGGAAGAACTTAATCTTCCTCTGCTTACTCAAGCTCTAAAAAATTCAACTTCCCCCAAAACTACTCCTGTAATTATTCATCTTCTTTAACCTAGAAAAAAAATAATAAAAATCCTTTCTTTTTTTAGCATTTATCCCAAAAATTTAACTCATTTTTCTCTATTTTGTTTGTTTATGGGAAATTTATAGATGAAGAGGACAAAACCTCGTGTTGTTGGAACAGAGCTAGTTGCTGTGCGAAGATCACCTCGTGTAGCTAAAAGCCCTGCTCCTGAATACAAAGAAGTACTACATTTTCTCTTTTTGTTTCTTTTTTTCCTTTTTTTTTTTGAGTAATTTTTTACTAATTTTTCTATGTTTTTTTGGAGTGCAGGTGATTCATTATGAAAGAGTGATGATACCAAGAAGGTAAAACTTTCTTTTTGTTGTTAAAGATTTCATTTTTATTACTTTTCTTGAATCCATTGTAGAATGTGAAAATGAAATAATATCTTATATTCATATTTGTTTTGTTTAGGTTGGCTACACCAACGAAGAGGGATAGGTTGTTTTTTGCGTATGCTTCTGATGAAGAAAGGGCTGCTTCGATAGAGAAAGCTGAGAAACTTGAAGCAAGTCTTGGATCAGACTATCCTATATTAGTTAGACCAATGCTTCCTTCCCATGTTTCTGGAGGTTTTTGGCTGGTGAGATACTCAGTCATATGTCTATCTTTGTCTTGAAAGTTGGATTATTTCGTATCGAAATGAAATATATGTAAATAAAATGGAACAATAGAGTGTGTTAAGTTATAGGCCAAAAGGGGTTAGTTCAATTGACAAATGTTGAGGGATTTGTGTTTATAGGTCACTTGTTTGAGTCATATGATAAGAGAAGTAAATGTAGTACTTAAGTGGAGAAGATAGAGGGGCGGATCCATAATCACGAGTTTTGGAAGTTGTTGTTCTGAATCAGAAGAAGTTTACAATTAGGAAACTTCAGAATGTACTAAGCTTTGATAAAGTTATTGCCCAATGCCAACATAATGAAGATCATATTGTTGCTATCTTTTGAGGGCTTCTGTATTCTTTTCTGTAGTGATGCAATTTGATCATAGTATTGATTTAGAATGTAATATGAATAGACGGATGTTTAAATAGAGCGATATGTGCAGTGAAGATCCATATTGTAGACCACGACTTGCTTAGGATTGTCCGTAGTAGTAGTAGTAGTTGTAATTGTTGTTGAGTGAAGGCGGACAGTAACTCATTTGCAACTCATGCTGCAGGGTCTCCCATCGAATTTCTGCAGGAAGAACCTTCCAAGAAGAGATGACACTATCACCTTAATTGATGAAACGGGAGAAGAATGGCCAACTGTGTACTTGGCTCAAAAATTTGGACTTAGTGGTGGATGGAAGAGGTTTTCTGTGGATCATGACTTGGCCGATGGAGATACAATCGTGTTCCATTTGATTCGTCCAACAAAATTCAAGGTATAACCCTTCTGAATAAGGATGTTTGTAAGCTTGTCATTGAACACCTTTAGCTCAAATTTCGTATGCAACAACGTTGAGCTGCAACATTGTTTGACAACACGCTGTTGACACGAGTGTGATGAAATCTTGATCGATGTATCTTTTCTCTCCTTTGTTGTGTAGGTATATATCATAAGAGTAAACAATGCCAGTGAGACTGTAAGTACTCAAACCTCAACCTCAACCTCAAGCAGTGAAGCCTTTTAAAATTCCAGGTACATATTGCTTATTATATAGTATGATTGGATTGAAGTTGTGATTTGCATAGAGATGTAAAAGTTGCGACAATAACATACATATCAGTATAATCTCACAAGTGGAGTCTGAAGTCACAATTCTTGATAAATTCATGATTTTTATAATGATCCAACTTGCAATGTTGTGTTATAGTCTGCAGACAACTGTACTTAACAGGGTTACAGCTAGTTGTATTATTATATAGCTGGAGACAAAAAATGCAAGAAAAACTACAGAACTAAACATGTCAATTCTTATAGAGCACATTAATTATAGATGAAAAATGGGAAACATGATCACACGCATATGTTATTGCTAGCTACTAGAGATTAAACAACACACCATATATAAATGTCTTTTTGAGGGCCATTGTCCTTTAAATCCATGTCTATAACAATGTATAACTTTCTTCTTGTCATGATAGGCCACGTTTGTCTCTCTAACAAACAACTCTAATGACTTTTGCAGGAGAAGAGAATGTTGCTGCTACGCGTTGTGTGCTTCTCTGTCTCATATTTTGTCGAACAACATGTTTTTAATAGATCTAAACAACAACGACGAGGATGATCTTGATTCTAACAAGTCATTGCCAGATTATTAGTTTAGTTCTTAGTAGAGTAGTAGTAGTAGTACATAAAATCCAAGAATGATAGGTTTGATGTTGCTCATTTTGATGCTCCAAGTTGGACTTGTACTCAAAAATGCCAATTTTAAGTTAGTTATTATGTTTTCACACGCACTTTCTCCATTTGTTTATCATTGCACAACGGAAAATGGTCAGAAATGCTCTTAAACGCGCAATTTTTATTTCAAGGCTATTTTGGTTGGGACATATAGAAACACAAGGGGCTACTAATTTAGTTGGGAACTCATAAATTTATTGGTTGGGACATGAGGGCCTAATTTGGTTGTGAACTAATAAATGTGTTTAGTGACAACTTTGTAACTATAGAAACTTATATGTACCTAAATTTTTACATAGAATTAAATAATTAAACCATATTATAAATATATATAATATGGTTGTGAACATGTGGAACCACATTCCACGCGGTTGCCAACAGCTAATTAAGTTGTAAGAAGTAACAAATATATGTAACATAATAGGAAAATTAGAATATAAAAGTATTAAAATATTAAAATAATATTTTGACCAAGACAAATCTAGGGTGTGAAATGACTATAGCAGCAAAAAAAATATTCAGCTATATATTCTAGAATCAATTGTTTCATTATTACTTTACTCTAAACACGAACAATAAATTACATTTTCATAATTAAATATAGTTTGATAAACTTTATTAAAATGAGATAAGTGAAATTGACTGGTAATCCAATTTGACCCGCTCTTGCCAAAAAAATAATTAAGACGGTGATTTAATTAGTTTCATTAAATTGAACAATTAATCAAGGATCTATAGATTATGTACTATTAATTAATTATTCTTGTATATTATTAATGAATATAATATATACATTTATTCTGTACAACCGCCATGTCGCACGTTTGATCCAGTTAATATGTTTAGATTATAACGCTTCAAGTTAATAATCCAAATATTCTTGTATTAGTGGTTATATTTGTTTGTTTTAAAGTTATTTTTTGTTTTTATTCTGTATGCTCAATATTAATATTGGGGCTCCTACTAATTTTTTCGCCTACTTGAATTTCTTTTTTTAAAAAAATAAATCTAAAATATATAATAAAAACTAAGAAAATATTATCCATCTAATCACAAAAGAAACAAAGATATAACAAAAAGGAAGATAAAAAACCTAAGCAGAAATAAAATATGGTGCTAATTGTAATCGACATATCTTGCCATGAAAAATTTAATCAATAAAACACAATTGATTCATTCGGAGGTGACGCTCTAAATGTTTTTTTTTAAGATTTAAATTTAAAATTTCTAATTAAGAATAAAACTAATTCTATCTCTGCACGATAACTCATATCAATTAGTTAGATACATTTTTTATTTTTGTAATATAGTTGATAAGTTATCAACAATGAAGTGGTTCCATATTGATCTGTTTCATCTAAATTATATAGTTTTAATGATGATGATGGTTTAGTTGTTGCATTTGTATTGGTTTATGAATTGATTAAAGTTGTTGTAAGTTGCAAATTGTGTGCTTTTTTTTTTCAAATGATGATATACAATTACTTTTTAAAAAAATTGCCATGTCACAACTCAACTCAAAGTTATCATTCATCAAATATATATAATATCCATGCAAATTAATCATAACTCAACGTCTTAAATATACACTCGTATAATTGCTTAGTCAAACAAGCGATAAATAGAATCCTAAACCAAGAAACACATGACAAGAATAAAAATAATCCTTTTTAAAAAAAATTATTTCATGCGTTATAATAATTATGAATTATAAATTAAAATATATATATTTAATGGTATTAAACATATCAAAACGGTAATTAGTAACTGATCAGAGAGGATGATCAGTCACATTAGAATTGAAAAAATTGACCTTGTCTCATAACATTGTGAATCTAGCTCAGATACCATTTCTATGAACCACTTCGAAATTCCTCATGAAATAAAGGAGATAAACTTCACAACTTTACGTTGTGTTTTAAAAAATTATTTTATTTAAATATAAATAATTTTCTTTAAAATAACTAATAAAATGCTGACACGTAATATAAAAAGTCTTTACATTATTCATGATAATTCCCCAAGTAAAATCGGAAGAAAATGACTTCTACGCATTTATAAGCCTTACCCTACATTGCGAAGATAAAAATATTATTTGCGATAGGTAACGATTGATGGAAACGCATGAGAGGTGCGCGTGGGGAAAAGTTTGACATGTGATTGACGCCGTGGATTTCGGGGGCCATTTGTTAAGTCAAAGCATTTGGTTGGAAGACAGACCGGAGAATATGAAAATGTTACCCCACATTTATCCATATTTACATTTTACTCCCCAAACTTTTATTTGTTTTATTTTTTCAAATAATCTGACTATATCTTAGTGATTTTGATTCATATAGCATTGTATGAATTTACATATATATATATATATATAATTTAAATTAGTTGATTTAGTATATGTATATTTTGTTTACTAATAATTAATAATAGATATTTAGTTAATTATATATAAACACAATATATAATGCAAGTTCTTTTTATAACTGTTTATTTATTAATGTGAACCGTTAATCATAGACTTGCGACGAGATATATAGAATCTCTTTATTATTAATTAAATTTTATATATGAGACTTTATTTTAGATAGAAAATACTTAATTTTAATGAACTTATATGATTTCAAACTTAAATTAATAGAATATTAATATAAATATTAATAATTAATAACAAAATAAAATAATGAAAAATCTTAAATATAGCTCTACGTGCCAATCAGTTACTCATTGGCCGACTCAAAGTGATAAGTCGGCCTATTCCATTTGCTTAAAGAAATAATAAAATAATCACCAAATATCAATAATTATATCGGAATGATTGAGATTTTTTTATTTTTAATTATCAATTTTAAATTTAGAGTTTTTAGAAAAAAAAAATATGTTGAATGTTTTCTTTTCATAAATGAAATTTTTAAATGAATAAATTTAAATTTAATTATTTTTGTACAAAAATATTAAATATCGAGCGAAAAAATAATTTATCAAAGTGCCCATTTTCTTATTTCTTTTTATAATTTTATTTGTTAGAAGTCACATGTAAGGAGGTCCTATTCAGAGTAAGTGCATAACAGAAAAGTTGTAGACAAGAAAGTCAGTCCAAAGTTTTAAATATACGTATTTTTTATTTTTATTTTTTGGAATTATGTTACGAAATATAGTTTAGAAAAAAAATGTTCACAAAAATTTCATGGAATTAAATGTAAATAAGAATTGAAACATATAAGTAGTTGAAAAGAAGTAGTATGAGGGAAAAAAACATGAACGTTATATAGAGAAGGGAAAAAATATATATAAGGTGATAGCGTTGTATTTTTCTTTTAATTTTTTATTTGATATTTAATAGATCTATTGGGGCATGAATTTGCTAGAAAGATTGTTGGTATATACAAATTCGTCGACTTTATTAATTTTTACTTAGATCATATATTTATATTAAAAAATTTATTAAAGTAAAATATATAATTGGTGATTTGTAAACTCATTCGTAAACTAAAACGAGTTATAATTGTTCAATGAAATTAGTTACTAACTAATTTAGCTCTGTTTTTTTTACGACACACTCAAATTTGCTTTTTGATTCCTAAAATATTTACAACACAAATATTTGACATGTTATATCATGTTTTAACATTTGGGAAACTTACATAAATACTAATAAAAAAAATATTTACCATTTATAACAATAATATGTTTTTTTACTTGATCATTTTTAATTTATTTATAATACAAGTTTAATACATATACAAAGAACAATTTATCATTCACATATAATATAAATTCTAATGATGAATAATACATTTATCACACATTTTAATACACTTATAATACAATGTAACAATTTTTTTATCAAAAAAACATGATATATTTCAAAAAAACAATTATAATTCATATATACTGTATGCATAATTCACTTTTAATACATATTATAAGTTTAACAAAACATTGGTATAAATGGTTTAAACAAAAGATATTGCCAAAATCAGTACTTATTTTTTAAAATTTTCGCAAAGTTGGGTGCATGATTTCAATGATACGCTTAAAACACATATATATTAGATCTTAGCTACGTTATTCTATATTATAAATTTAATTTATTGACTTGGTTTTTTCTTTGGTGACCTATTCTTGCTCAATACATAATTGATTATGAAGAAACATTCAATTTGTCAATAACATCCAAGGACCAAGATATTGATTAATTATATTCAAAAAAGTATTTGATTAAGACTTGGTCATTTCTTAAAACTTCTCTTGTATTATAATTGATGTGAATATTGAATTTTAATTTTTATGTTGAAATATGTATTTATATCTCTCTTTGCTTTTCTTTTTTTCTTAAATAAGAAGAGATAATATCAAATTGGATAGAGTGGGATGAAGGAATAACTTTTTATCCAACTCCCTTTTGAATTGTAAGAATTGGAATAGGTTGAAATTTTGATCTAAAAAGAACAATACCTTTGAGAATGCAAAAAAAATAAAAAAAATTGTGGGTTCAATTCTAATTGTCCCTATCCTTCTTCTATTCTTTTATAAATTTATGTAATGAAAAAATAAATCCTTTCCATGTTTTATTCCAAAAATGTTTGATGTTTGCCAATTGCTTAGAAAATATTTTAAAAGTAAGTTTTCTAAGGAAAAAAAAATTACATTAGAGCGATTTGTTTAAATGTAGAAATTCTTTTTATAACGTTATAAAATTATTTGCTTAAATATAAAAAAAATAAAATTAGGACGTTATAAAACTATTTGCTTAAATATAGAAACTCTTTTTGAGATGTTACAAACCTTGCTAAAAATAGTAATATTTTACACTATTTAACGGGTCACCTCATTTCTTTTTACGTTAACTAAAAACACAATAAATACAAAGCATATACTAATTTACAGTGTTGTTTTCATTTTCATTTAATAAAAGTGATCTGTTTTTCTTTTGCCTCTTAAATATTATGCACTTATTAAAGTAAGTAGCAACTTTCGTCTTAAACTGTAATAAATATTTTTCAAATTTAAAAGAAAGTTGCTCAGATAAATAAATATTTTAATATTTAAATTTACGATTACTCGCTCCATCCAAATTTATATAATATCATTTAGTTAAATACATAATTTAAGAAATATTAGAAAATTTTACAATATCTAAAAATAGTCTAAAATAATAAATTGTCTTTTTCTAACAAAAATAGTTTTCTTCTCCCAAAAGAGGAAACAAAAGAGAAAAAGAAAACGCGCCAAGTTGCGTAATTTAGCAGAAAGGGCGTAGGATAAGGTAATTAACAGCTCATATATTCCAGCTTTTTTATTTTATTTTATTTTATTTTATTTTTATTTCTCTGTTAACACCGAACCAAATAAGGGATGCGTTTCTGGGAGCACATGTTATTTACATCTAAATATGCAACAAAACAAATCACAATTTCTTCAAATCTATACACAAAAAATAACTTCTTTTTTCCAAAACCCAAAATCTTCAAACAAAAACTCCATTTTTTATATGCAACATTCATAATTAACATTTTATTTTTCGTGTTCAAAAGGTAAATTAAAATTGAAACAGTATTGTGTATGAAGTGCAATGTTTTTTTTTTTTTTTTTGCAGAATTTGAAATGTGGGGATCTGTGTTTCTCGATGATCCAAATTCTAAGATATTTTGTGTTTTTTTTCTCATTTTTATCTACTAATTTGGAATGTGGGTTTTTTGTTGATTTTGTTGGTTTTTATGGTTTGTTAGTGAGAAGATCTTTGATTGGGTGTGGATGGAAGAAATTTAATTTTGTGCGATTGTGTATTTGATTAGATTTTCTGTGTTTTTTTTTTTAAAAAAAGAAGAAGATGTATTGATTTGGGTGTTTTAATTTGTATAGGTAATTGTTGGATTTGCGTTGACTGATTGGGTTAACAGCCAATGAAAGAGGATTAGTTATATTTTTCTTTTTTTTGGAGAAGAAGATATAGTTTTGTTGTGATTTGGAAAGGGACCGAATTATGTTGTCTAAGGGTGAACATCAAACGGTCCCATTATCTGTGTTGTTGAAGCGTGAATTGGCTAATGAGAAGATTGAAAGTCCGGAGCTTTCTCATGGTCAAGCTAGTCAGAGCAAAAAAGGAGAAGATTTTACGTTTGTCAAGACGGAATGCCAACGAGTTTTGGGTGATGGAGTAGCTACATATTCTGTTTTTGGAGTAAGATTTTTTCAGAAAAATGTTTCATTTATATGCTAATGTTGTTTTTCATGCTTGTATATGTGTTTGATATTTGTTATTGTTGGATTATTAGATAGATTTATTGTTTGACAAGGATAGTTTTTGACTTTGTTGTCTTAGATGGATTGTGTAAGATGCAAGTCGAGAACTCTTTGTTTGTTCCGATTATCAACTGCTAGTTCATTTGTTCAAATGCAACATCTAGTAAGTAGAGGTGTATATTGAGGTTGTTTCATTTGATGGCCCCATTTGGTTTAAGCTATTTAGCGATGGAACAATTGGAACTTAAGGTGTGGGATGGTGTACTTAAAGCTCTTGTGTGGGTTGTATTGAAGGAGAGAAATAGGAGAGGTCTTTGAAGGGATCGAAATATGATTATAAATCTAAAGGAATAATTGTTTATCTTTAGTTTCATTTTTGTGCACCCATGAGGTCCTGGTGGTATAGCTGATTGAGTGTCCTTCGTAGAATCATGTTTTTGCGGAGATTCTCTAGTTTTTGTTAGTCGAAACTAGCTAATACGACATTATGTAGCAGTGGCGCAACTCTGATTACAGGCTAACCTGCTGTTTGTTCTCTAGGATTGGATGTTTTGTGAATTTAGTCGACTTGTTGAAGTATAACGGCATCTCTGATTGTTCGATCTGTGCCATTAGTTATGTTTTTGACTTGTCGAACTTATAAGATATAGTTTCCATCTTTGCTTTTATAAGTTGTTGGTCTTTGGATCCTTCCGTAATCACATTGTCATATTTTCTACTCTATGCAGCATTATCTTTTAAGTTTTGTCTTTTTCCTTTTCTCATTTTCATTTCTTCAACTTTATTGTTTTTTCCAAATAAAGAATTTCTGTGTTGAACACTACCTAACATCTCTGTTGACCTGGAAATTCTGTTTAAGATTTTAAATTTCAATAACCGCACTAACCATTTCCTTTTTTAAATAACGTCCGTCTAATATTTGTGATCTCCCATCTTTGCAGTTATTTGATGGGCACAATGGGTCAGCGGCTGCAATATATTCTAAAGAAAATCTCTTGCAGAATGTCTTGAGTGCTATTCCTCCTGATCTTAGTAGAGATGAATGGGCTGCAGCACTTCCTAGAGCTTTGGTTGCAGGATTTGTCAAAACGGATAAAGATTTCCAAGAAAAAGGTACGAGTGGTTTCTTCATTAATTTCTGGAAACAAGATATTGCAATTTCGTGTGTATGACGAGAGCCAGTGAGTGAATTATAGTCAAAGTGGAGTAGTAATTCCTGATGCCCCTGTTGACTTTTTGTTGTGAATTACCTGAACCCCAAGTTGCCCGGATCCTTCACTTTTGGTGTCACACCCATGGGTGTGGGTATGGGATACTTACTGGATTTGTTCAACCGGTTTTGGGTACTTTTGATCAAAATTGAGGGAGATATTCCGGGATAAATATAATGTTTATGTAATCAAATCGTGAGCCAAGGTGAAATTGAAGAAAATGGAGTACCTTGTATATAGAAATTTCTGTATCAGTCCATTTCCTCATATCACCTCCTGGGAATCTCCTCTTGATCAATATTTTCTCCACGGAATACCTTGTAAAGTTTCCTCATAATTTAGACATTAACTCTAATAGATATTTTGAATTATTTTCCGAATTCCCGCACCTGTATCTGTATCTAGATCAGTATCCCTGAGTCTTAAAATTTAGATCATGAAGGATCCGAGCTTTATATCCGCACTTGAGTCCTATCAACTTAGCTTGAACTCATTGAATGCTGCAGCGGAAATGCTTTTGACAGCCTAACATTAATATGCTATGAGATGTAGATAATCAAGGAAACCTTGTAGTTTTTGTTTTGTGCTGGTATTACGCCTGATTGATCAAACATGGCTCATAAGGCATGTGATATTCCATTTCTTGATGCAAGACTTGTTATTATTTCGGGGCTTCTGAATTTGTATTTGCTTCCGATGATATTATACATATTTCCTTCAGCTCTTGGCCTCTTGCTGTATGTTTTTTTCCCTTCTGGCTTGGCTTCTAATACTAATATCTCCGGTATAGTTGACTTTTCTCAAAGAAGAAACAATCTAATTGTCTACTACTATACTATGCATTTCCTGACATTGTATTGTGTTAAACTGCAGCAAAAACCTCAGGGACAACAGTCACGTTTGTCATAATTGAAGGATGGGTTGTAACAGTTGCATCAGTTGGCGATTCTCGATGCATACTTGAATCTGCTGAAGGCGGAATTTATTATCTATCAGCCGATCATAGGCTTGATTGCAATGAAGAGGAGTAAGATTAATGCCTTTAGCCAATTAATTAGTATGCTTTCACCTCTTGCATTAAGGTATTGATTGTTTTTGTTTTTAATTGAATAGGAGGGAACGTATAACAGCTTGTGGTGGAGAAGTTGGTCGGCTTAATGCTGGTGGCGGTACAGAGGTATGTTGGTGGTCATATGATCTCTGGTTTTGAAACATTACTGCACCCCACCCCACCCCACCCCACGCCTCACACATACATTCTGGTTGTCTTTTTCGTTTTTATTTCTCCAACTTCCTTCTTTGGGAAGAAGTTTCAGAAAGTAGATTAGCTTTGTTCTTTATATCTTACCAGTGATTCCAACTTATTTCAGATTGGTCCTTTGAGATGTTGGCCTGGTGGACTCTGCCTCTCGAGATCCATTGGAGATATGGATGTTGGCGAATATATAGTTCCTGTACCCTATGTGAAGCAAGTAAAGGTTGGTGTACCATGTATTATGCTTTGCTTTTATGTGCTTGATCTCATCGCTCTTCGTTTCCTTGTGTATCTGCAACGACGTGTAGCTCAAGTTAACTTGAAAAGACTCTACTACTTCCCTCTATTCTATAATGATTGTCAAATTTGGGATATGGATATTGGATAGTGTAGTTTGACTTGAGGTTCTACACTAAAGCATTTAATATTTCTTGATTGAATGTCAATAAATGTTGTGCTTGACGGTGAGGTGGACTCTAGTCAGGATTGCTTCTTCTTTAGTTTTCCCCTTAAATGATTTCCATAGTGTAGTGGTTTTGCAATTATTTTATTTTTTTGTTGCTTTGGATGCTTGTTTAACGATTCACAATTACTATTACCCTTTTATTCCAGTCTTGATTGGTGCAAATATTGGGGGAGAAAGTGTATTGGTTCCTGATTTAGTTTGTCTGTCCCTGAAATCTTTTTTTGTATGTTTGCATTGAAGTATAAAGTCAGAAAATTACCATCATTAGGTTGGCATCAATTATATCATCCCTTTTCAAGAACTCAATGTGATTGTGCGAGGTGGTGGGTTGGGTGGGGGAGACAGAGTTCATAGTATTTGTGGTTGCTGGATCTTAGCATGTAGAAATGTAAGGCGATATAATGAGCTATGCCTAGAAACCTCCGAACATTGTGGACCTGATTCTTTTCTTCAGATGCATTAGGAATTTTATTTTTCATTTGTATGTTCCTATAATCTAGAATGACAGCTTTAGACGGGCCTGATTGCTGGTGTTGTATTTGGCCAAGCTCTTTTTTTCCCCTTATTGAATGTCATATCTGTCCTAAAAAATTCTCAATATTTGTCAACAGCTAACATCAGCTGGTGGAAGGCTAGTAATAGCAAGCGACGGCGTCTGGGATGCTTTGTCTGCTGAATCGGCTATTGAATGTAGTCGTGGAATGCCTGCAGATGCTGCAGCTTCTCAAATTGTTAAAGTATGATCATTACGTGATATCTTATTGATTTATTATGATATTATTTACTTGATTAATTTTGCTTCTATCTACTCTTAACTCTTCCTCCAATTTGCAGGACGCCGTACAGCCAAAAGGGATTCGAGATGATACAACCTGTATTGTGGTTGATATACAGCTCCCAGAAAAATCAAATCCTCCTCCGCCACCACCACCCAAAAGGTCAGGAAAAGGAGTATTCAAGTCTATGTTTCGCAAGAAGACTTCTGAGTCATCTTCTAATATTCAGAAAGATTTTTGTGAACCGGATGTTGTGGAAGAACTATTTGAGGAGGGATCCGCATCACTTTCAGACAGGTCTTGTCTCATGCTAAGTGTGTCCCATTTCAGATATTGCAATGTCTCAGATCTCGTGTTATATTTGCTTTCTTCCCATAATTGCAGGTTAGATGCAAAATATCCAGTCTGCAACATGTTTAAGTTATTCATATGTGCTGTCTGTCAAGTAGAGATAAAGCCCGGACAAGGTGTTTCCATACATGCTGGCTCCTCGAATACAAGAAGTTCACGACCATGGGACGGCCCTTTCCTTTGCTCAAGCTGCCAAGAGAAGAAAGAAGCTATGGAAGGACGGAGACCTTTTGGAGGTCAGTTGCCTCACTCTCTGTAGCCACACTGCACTCATTTGCCTTGAGATATATCAATAACCCTTACCTTACTATTTGCTGCAGATGGAAGATACAGTAGTGAGTGACTAGTTAAGCAAATAAGCAATACTAACGACTGCTTCATAGACGATTTACAATTGGGAGGTATGCCATCATTGTCCCAATGGTTCTTTCTGTTTCAGTAAACAAAGAACGCGAAATGGCTTCTGTGACTTGTGAAATACATGCATTAGTACTTCTAGTTTGCCTGCTCTAGCTCAGATATTGGAGCTCTGAACTGCATAGTACATAGTTGGGCCATTTCTAAAAAAAGGTTCACATTTGGAATATGTTTAAGGATATCTTAATTCAAGGCCTTATTAAAGCACATCAGAGATAATATCTATGATTATGTTCAAATGTACACTAAAATAGTGAATTAATGGCGTGGCAACGATCGCCATTTTTTCGTTGTAACATCTTTAGTTAGTAAAGTTTGATTAGAGGATTCTTTTGAGTTTTGTTTTTGTTTTTCTCTTTGCCCTCCTCTACTAGGAGAAACTTGCTGATCATCTTCTTATTAAATTAATTCTTGTATTATACATTAATCATTCCCTTCTCAAGCAAGAAGTGCAAGCATTGGAAACTGGCACGTATTTCTCGTATGTTTAGCTTATTTTTACTGTATTTAGTATGACGATGATATGAAATGAACGTAAATGAAGAAGTGTGGATTCATATGGACGTTGTTTTCAATATTTATCTGATTGATTTATCATATTGACGTTGAAAGTATCAATATTCGACATATCCTTGCTTTCTTTTGCCAGACTTATTTTAAGAATTTTACACAAAATCTTAGGTATGTAAATGTAAATTCTGGACTTGCAATGATGTGACAATATACCAAAAAATTGGAGTATTGGAAAGCAACAACACAAATGAGATCTTCTTGGTCTGGAATTGTTCTTTCCTTTGTCAAATCACATTCTTTCATCTGAAAAAACCAGAAAAAAATTATTTGTGATTTCTTTGTGAGGATCCATCAATATTTGCTTTGGTGTACACCCTCCAATCATATACTATACAAAACAATGATAGGACACAAGTAAGTTGATAAAATATCCTCTTTCTAGCGGTTTAAACCTTAACATGGTATCAGAGTGACACATATGATCCTTTATTTATCTTGTGTTTGGACCCTATAAAATGTGTTGTCTACGCTCGTTTGGCCCTATCTAGGCATTGGATTTGCTATGCATCTAGGTTCACCTGCGGTCTGTATTTTCAACGCTGAACTTAAATATGTGTGTTTGTGGAAACACACTTAAAAGAGCCTTCGATTCAGGATTTGTCAAGTTAAAATTCTGAATCGGCATTATAGGAAAGGACATAGAGAAACAAACATTGTATAAAACAAAGAGTTGATGGTCAAAGCACAAATAATATCCTTATAGTGGAAAAACTTTCTTTTTCTTTGTTTTGCCCACTAAGCAACTTGAAACCTACATGCCTTTCTTTTTTTCCCTTTTCTCAAAAGACACTATGAATTATAGGATGGCAAGACAAGAAACAAGCAAACATCTCTTATCTTTAACTTATAATATATGAGTGTATGATGAATAATTATATTATATACATAAAATATGAGTGGTGTTTAATTTTGGTGGAGAAAAAGAGTATGGCCACTCAAATAATGGCTCTATGATTGAGATGTTGACCTTAACTAAGTAGCCAAAATTCTTCTTGTGGTCTAACCATGTTCTCCAAAATGGACCACTTGGTACACGTGTGTTTGGCCCCACCTACCCCCCCCACCCCAACTCCTACCCTTACCTAATTGTTCTATATTTTTTTTCCAATTTTTGAGTCCGCATTGGAGTTATAATTAAATTTGGATCGACATAGCATGATTTATTTGGATGATGCTCTCAATATAATTTTTTTCTCGAACCCAAGAATTAAGAGTAAAGTAGTCTCACTACCGCACCACACCGCATGGATCAAACTCCCTTGCTACAACTTTCCTATGTTCTTTTTGGTCTTCCTTAACTCCCAACTTTAATTTTAATGCTCTTTACTTTTGTTTCATCTACTGTCTTTTAGGCACTTTGTATCATATTATGCTCCACTTATCTTTTCATATAAAGCATTTACCTTCGTTAGAAAGAATGAGATTTATAGTTATTTTGGTATGAAATGAGTTTTTTTTTTTTGGTTGATTTATGCAAATGTTACTTAATTAGGCTATCATTTAAACTTTATTATATTTTAGAAGTATGGAAATAGTCCTTGGGAAATTATACTTTTGAACATCGTTATACTTTTAGAATTAATATTAATTCAGATATTATTCAACTTCACATACAAACATTAGATTGTTGATTGTTGTTTAGCTATAACTTACAAAATGTTAAAGATCATGGTCTAATCATCCTAATGTTCTCCCATAAGATTTTCAGTTTGTTCAAAATGGATATTTAGATCAAGATTCGAGAGTTTCATAAATCATAAAAAGATAGTTATTTACTAAATCAACCCTTAACTACTACGAGTAACTCGAATTCACATCAGACAAATCAATTTAAAAGGATCAACTCTTTCTATTGAAGTATTTACCTGGCTCAAATCTGAAACGTCTGATTGATTATCGGGAAAAAAAAAGTGGACTCAACATATGGGGCCAATAAGATGAGGCATAACATGCAACCCTTACGTGCATTAACTATATGGTGTTTTGTTCAATTCGTCTAGATAGATTGAACCTTTTGAAGTATATACTATAGTATCCATTAATATTAGAAACACATTTTTCTTTTTTTGTTTGTTAGGCAAAATTTCAAGTTGAAAGGTGAACCTAGAAGCTCTAAAAAAAGTCACAGATTTAATTAAATGCCATTCGAGTTGTCTTTTGAAAAATAGATTTATGACATTTTTGGTAGGGACATTATATATGAATAAATCATTTGCATTTAATATTATTGATTGGCGTTACTGAGACAAAATATCTACTCGTATCTAAATTTGTACATAAAATAAGTGTACGTACTATACATATAGAGAGTGACATTATAATTATAATATTTTATGTTCAGTATATGCCACCTAACTTGTCTATCATTATATTGAATCCTTTCACGGGTTCTCACCATTTTATTCTTCCCAACAATATTCCTAAAAGATTTTTTGAAAATTAATTAGACTCGATAATCTGGAAGGTATTAGTCGTATACTTGTAATTCTTGGTTTTTTCTGTCTATCGTCATGTGTTGTTTATTTTGTTTTGATTACCATACTATTTTGTTATTGTTATTGCTTCTTTTGTCGACTGTACATTGCTTTGCTTATTTAATTGTTATATTTTATTCTATCTTCTTTCATTTGAGTTTGATATACTTGAGCTAAGAGTCTTTCGGAAACAAGTTCTCTACCTCCACGAGGTAATACTAAGGTTTGCGTACACTCTAACCTCCGCAGACCCTCTTTAGTGGGATTTCATCGTGTTTTCCATTGTTACATAGATGTCACATATCACGAATTTGAATAATAAGCCTACGAGAGAAATAAAATATGAGATAAAACTACTATAAAAAAAATAGGGTATAAATAAAACTATTAAATGATAGTATAAGATAAAACTTGGATTAATCAAGTCAAACTTAGATAAAAATGATTGAAGTTAGCTTGCACAAGCAAATATCAAATGATTAAATGCGTATTACACATGTAAATCAAATGATGGTCCTAAAATAAACTATATGTACACTTGCCCCAATAAACTTGTGTATTTATTGTACTTCCTCCGTCCGAAATTGTTTGTCATGTTGCGTTTATTAAAAGTCAATTTAAATAATTTTCAAAAGTAAATTAGATTACGTTAATTCGATATTTTAAATATAAAAAAATTAAATATTTTAAAACTATATGAAAAGTACTATAAATTACAATTTTTTGCATATTAATATGATGAAAAAACTCATCTTAAAATGTTAATTAGTTTAACTCTAAAAATAAAAATTATGACAAATAATACCTGAACGAAGAGAGTATTATAGATAGATATGTTTTAGTATCACATTAAAATATAGTTAATTTGCATTAAAATAAAGTGATGCTAGTGACACGAGAGAAGATTT
This sequence comes from Solanum lycopersicum, assembly GCF_036512215.1. Classification (NCBI taxonomy): domain Eukaryota; kingdom Viridiplantae; phylum Streptophyta; class Magnoliopsida; order Solanales; family Solanaceae; genus Solanum; species Solanum lycopersicum. Next base: position 65,547,065 of record NC_090803.1, on the reverse strand, counting down.
GGTACCTATAGTCTTTAAAAGGGGTTATATTATTAACAAATAAAAATGATATTCCCAAGCCATTTGCGTGCAGAAAAAAGACATTAAAGTTGAAATTACCTAAGTGCAACATACAAATATCATCTCTTTGATTTGATCTAATCAAAGATTCTTCTCGAAAAAGGTACACTCCATTTTCGAGCTTCAAATATAAAAAAATTATTTTAAAAACACTAATATCAAATAAGTCATTCGATACACGATTTATATTTAATTAAAATTTTAATTAAACTTAAAACATTAGATGAGAAACCATAAATAAAAAGGTTTACTCCCATTTTAGCATGAGTTCTCACGTACCTATATGTGACAAAGTATTACAAAATCAAGTCTCAAAAATAGATACATCCATATGTTACTAACATAAATAATTATTAATCCAATTAATTAAGTTTTAAAATATATCCATAAATGTATATACCATGTTATAATCAATGTATAACTATATGAAATCAATGAGAAAATCTATGCAGAATAAAAATAAAATAACTAATATATAATGAAAAAATTTATTCGCACTCAATATTTATATCAAGTCAATACAATACATGTTAGTCCTAATATCATAACATCTATTTAATTCTTATCGTCTATCAAACGATTACTCGGTGCATGTTAGTCCTAATATCATAATATCTATTTAATTCTTATCGTCTATCAAACGATCACTCGGTGCATATCGAATAAAATATAATACACATATATAGTTTGTGTTCAAGACAACAAGTACATTTACACCTTGAAAAAGCTATATCCATCCCATGACTAGTACTAGTAGACGACAGTACATTTATACTTTAAAAATAGTATTGTAATATGTTTTTTGCCTATGGACTTTTTGGCCCCCCAAAATAATAAAATTGCTATTAAAAACCTTGGATTTTGTTCTGTCAGTGTACTTTTTTTGAAATTAGCATCTTATACCTGTTCATATATATAAAATATATCCGCTAAAAAAAATTAATCAATTTTTTCGTCAAATAATATAGATCGATACACAAAATATTTCGTATCTAATTGATTTCAAAGAAGGGCCACCACATCCCATTCATAAACTCATCACTATAATTGCCACACAACACACTCAACATAGACATTTTAGCCTACAAATTCTTCTTTCTTCACAACTTCACATATATCCTTATCTTTTTTTTTTCTTTCTTCAAACAAAGAAAATATTAGATCTTAGTATAAATTTTATTTTATTACTTTTTTATTTTATTTTTTATAGTCATGGATAATATGAGAGTTAGAGAACAAGAACTGAAGCAGAGCAATCAAGAAAATCAAAAAACAGAGCCACCACAGTCCGGCGGTGGTGCTGCGGCGTCACCACCGTCAGCTTCATCATCTCCGGCGCATGAGTTTTCCTTCACAATTTCACTTCACCCAACGAATTCCGCAAAAGCTCCAGAAAATAAAACGAAACAAGATTTGAATCCGAACCTGAACCCAAACACGAATCAAAACCCATCCGCCATTGATTTAACTCCAGCTGATGAAATTTTCTTCCATGGCCATTTACTTCCTCTTCATCTTCTATCTCATCTCCCTGTTTCGCCTCGCTCTTCAACAAATTCCATTGACAGTTCAATCCCCATTAGTAAATCAGAATCAAAAATCAAAAAATCCATTGATGATGATGATGATGATGATAATTCGTATTATGATTTAAATCATAGTTTTCATCATCACCCCGAAACAACAAATTCATTTAACATACCCAAAAATCAAAAACCCAAATCCAAATCTTTTTCAATTTTCGGATTACCCAAACGTAAAAAAGGCGAAAAAGATGAGAAAGAAAAACAGAGGAAGCTGAAATTCGATGTAAGTGAAGTATTGAAAAGGTATATGAGAATGGTAAGACCCTTTTTATCATTTGGAAGCAGAAAGAATGTGCAGTTTCATCGACAGAGTTATTCATTTTCTGGTAATTTGAGTTTTCGAGGAAAGAATACAATTCATAGTAATAAAGGCATAAAAAGAGGTGCATATTCAGCTCCAGTTTCTATGAAGAATTCACCAACAAATAGTGGATTGCTTGTAGCAACCCCTGGAGGTAATTATGGTAATTCATCTTCTTCTTCAAGTAGTGATAGTACTATGGAAGAATTACAATCTGCTATTCAAGCTGCTATTGCTCATTGCAAGAAATCGAGTTCTTCAATGGAAAACAAGAAAATCAACATTTCATAATCATGAAGTAAAAGGGTATCTGGATACACTACAGCTCCCGCTACGTACCAAATTCAGGAAAGTATTAAATCAAAAGAGTTTCATCGATTATTTTCATGATTTGAACCTGTGACCTCGATGACTTCATCGTGAATTTGATCATTTTCATCCTTTTTTTACTAGTTTGTTTCTAGTATAGTTAATTTTAATTTTTTTTTAAAAAATGTATCATAATCATGAAGTATATTTGTAAGTATTTTTTGTTTTACTACATGAGTTTAAATATGGATTGGCAGGGCATTGGGCAAATATGTAGAATATTTTTTTTCATGAGTAATTTTTTTTTTTATGTAAACTCTGTTTCTGGTGCAAACAGAAGTTAAATTTTTTTCATGAAATTAATATCGTAATTACTTATTAATTATCATTGATTTCAAATGTTGATAGAGGTTTATTAGACTATTAATAGAACAGTATTAATCTCTTGTTTTTAATGTAAGAAATTTCCCCATCTTATTATGCTTTGATTATATTTTTTTGAGTCTATCGAAAATGCTTTATGTATTTCGCAAGAATAGAACTATGATCTGCGTATATTATATTCTATTCAGATTACATTTATGAAGTTGCATGGGTTTATATTATTGTTATTTAATTTATCAAATGCCAAAGAAAATGACTTGGTTTGAACTTTGAAAGATTATCATTATGAAAAAACAATAAAATGAATCTTGATTATTGTATCAACTTTTTGGTGTTTCTTCTTTGTTGCATACTTAAATTGATGTCCTTGGTTAGAGTGGTTTTTCTTCTCTCTTTTTTTCAAATGTTGAATAAGGTCAATTTAGCTATTAAAATAATAGCATTGGTCTAATGTTTTGAAAAATTTAAAGTATTCAGAGTTTGTTAAATTAGTTGTCAATATCAACTGTCTATCATCTAGGTAAGTGCAGATTAGCACTTTGACTATCAGAGTTTAAGTTTTACGTATTGAATTTTTTTAGCATAAATGTTTGAACTTGAACAAGAAAGTCGTATAAATAAATTATTAAAATGACTAATATAGCAGAGCTATGTTTAGATACTTTTTTTCCCCTCTACATCCCAATGTTCTTTTTATGAACGAGGTAGTTTCATCTTTATTTATCAAAAAGACGTTGAAAACAGATAAGATTAAAACTCTTCTTATTATGGTCAATCTAGTGGTGGCAGAAATATTGAATAAATAAACCATTGTTCTAACTTCTAACAAAAATTAAATAGAAAAAAAAAAGAAGAAGGGACCATTGAAGTTGTCTTAGAGTAATAATGTAACACAAAATACATAGCATGTGTAACATGTTGCTTTCAATGTGTTCATGCACAACTCAACCTTTAAATTTTTGTTAAGTCCATTCTTCTTTTTGGTCTTTGACAACTCTTCTTAATGGTGACTACCAAGTCCTAAAATCCTTGTGCTTTTTTAGTCTCTCTTACTTTTTGAATCTTTCTATCTCTTTCATCCATCTCATCCATAATCCTAATCATTTTTAACATAAAATTTTGTGTGGCTCAAAAAGATTCGATGAAGTGATGATGATTTGTGGAAATTCTTTTTGATAACATATGAGAATCGAATTTAAGTTTTATATCATTAGGTCTTCAACTAGCGTTACAGGTTGACATATATCATTTGATTATGGTTAACAGTGGTGGATCTAGATCTAGATCACACAACTTATGAGTTGGGAACCTAGGAGCTTCTACGCAGATTATATGTACTGGGGCGGACCTACGTGAGTGTTAGGGTTTACTTAGACCCCCTCGATAAAAAATTATACCGTATATATGAGGTAAAGTTTTTGTATTAGTATAGTCATATTAATTTTGAACCCCCTTACAAATAAGAAGCAAGGTATGGTGTAGTGGTTGATCTGCTTAAAATTTGACCCTTGCAATCAAGGTTCAAATCTCATTGTGAATATTATATTTTTAGTTTCTCTACTTTTATATATATATATAAAATTGTAAATGATTACTATATATTAATTTGAAATTTGAAATTACTATTGGAAATCATAATATTTCAATCTTAGAATTCATCCCCATATCATGGATAATTCTAGTTTTCTTTGTATTGGGACATGATTTTGACAGAACATGCAAAAGATGAGATTGTTTGACAAACATTCATTCTTCTTTATCTTTCATTAACTTTGGCAAGATACTTGGTTGACTAGAATTTTAAAACCTATAACAAAAAACAATTTTAAAGTATTTCGACTTTTTTAAGTTTTAATATGAACTATTAGGTATAGGAGTTAATTTCTTGTCTAGACTATCATAAATAACACTATTCAACTATCAATTCTTCTCTTTTCTTACATGAATGATGGGGAATATATTAGGTAGTAAAAGAGAACAATTGAAAGTTGAAGTGCGTTATAGTAGTTTAAATAAAAAATTCATGCACTTAACAATTTAGATATGAAAATCAAAAATTCAGACACTATTGATGTACATTTGACCATCATGTTTTACTAGGATACTTTATGTTTCATTAACATTTTTTAATACTAATTAGATAAGTAGGTTTTTAAAGGTATAACAAAAATATACCCTATATATATGTTTTCCCAAAGAGTAATTGGGGAGTTGTATTTATAATCCTTCGGTCTCTAATTACTTGTTCACTTTTAAATTGACACACCTCTTAAGAAATTAATTATTAACATATTAAATTTATCGTTTTATCCCTATTAATTATAAAGTGAATGAATTAATAACTTAAGATTTTCAAGAAGATCTTTCTTTTTCAAAATAATTAATTAAGGACATAATAGGTAAATTCTTTTGTCCTTTCTTGATTTGTCAAAATAGAAAAGTAATCTGGACAAAAAAATAAAAAAATGAACAAGTAATTAAGAACAAAGGACATGTTATTGTAAGTTACCAAATAGGAATGTTTTATATATATCAAACAAAGTCAGAATTTAAAATTTATATATTTGAAATTCTAGTTCTTTTAAGTTTTTGATTTTACATAGTTAATTGGACCTAAACTACTAAATCCAACCTATTCATAAGTTATACTCTAACTCCACCCCTAAATACACTACTTCTTTGTGAGCTGTGACAATAACTCGAAGCTAAGTACCAAACGTGCCTACATTGCTGCGTTCTACGCAAAATATCATCTAAGATTTATATTTGATGAGTTCAATATTTATATTCGCAAACATCGAATATGTTTTTATATAGTAGTAGATGTAAAAGGCAGTAGACAATAAGAAGAGTTTTTTTCTTCTCGTCAAAACAATGCTAAAAGCTTTGAAAAGTAAAGGCACTATTTTGGACCAATATATATTTAGTGGGTCACATGAGTTGATATTTTTGGAATTTTATTTCTTTTATCAAAGTACAACAATAATGTTTAAATGTGGTACTTTGGTCCAGTTTCACATGCCAACAACTAATTTTTCTTTGTTAATTTGAACCCTTCAGTCCTCATAATAATGATGATTTTGAACTCAAAACTATCATCATTAGAATGATTTGCTACTCATGAGGAACTAATTAGTAAAACAAGAAACAATTATCATTAACAATCATCACATAGTTCCCATTCATAATTATTGTATTTTTTTTTCAAAAATAAGATAGAATCATAAGAACAATGACTATGCCCTAATTTTGAGTAAGTTGCGGTCGGTTTTATGATTATTTTTTTTAAAGTTGCGAAAAGTATTTTAACTTTGATCGAAATTATTGTTACGATATTAAATTTTATGAAAGACCTTTTATCCTTATATTATTAAATAGTATATTTTAAAAGTGTATATGTGCCCCGAGGTCACGTTATTATTTATAATGATGCGATATTTATAATGTCCACATGAATACATGTATACCTTCAAAAAAACACTATTAAATAGTGTTGGGAAAACGCGGACAAACACAAAAGTATATATGGTAAAAGTAATGGAAATAAAATGGGAAAATAACGACACCAAGAATTTTACGTGGAAACCCTTCTGAATAAGGGAAAAAACCACGGACTAAGAGGAGCAATTGATATTACTATAGTAAGGAATTTTACACTGTGTAGTCACGAATACAACACTCAAAGTGACTACTACACACTCAAAAGGAACAACACTCTTTTGGTTTCCGTCTTACTAAAATATCGCTCACACTCTATTTTTCTTCACAGACTATTTTCTTATATAGTCTATGGAATACCTCACTTTGCTCTCAAAATGGTTTTTCTCTCTAACTTGGTGTATTCTACAAATGAGCAAGAATGCTCTATTTATAGAAAGATAAAACCATGCTTATGTCACTAATGACATATGTGAACATAGCAAAGTCAAGAATGGTTGCAAATCTTACCAATTTGCCAACTACCAAATCTTTTCTTTTCAACTCCAATTACTATTCCTTTTTAACAATTGCTTGTACCAATTGAATAGCTAAAGTTGACTAAAACAATGGGATGGATTTAACAAATCTCCCCCTCCAGTCCCATTTACTGGAAGAAGGTATCTTCAACTTCTTTAGAGAGAGCTCATACCCACAAGTTCTTTGCATAACTCGAACTTGTCTTTCGGTATCATCTTGGTCAGCATATCTGCAGGATTTTCACTTGTGTGAATCTTTTTGACGTGGAATGATTCATTCTCCACCTTGTCACGAATCCAATGATATCTGACGTCAATGTGTTTTGTTCTTGCATGGTACATGGAGTTCTTGCTCAAGTCTATTGCACTCTGGCTGTCACAATAGACAATATACTCCATCTGATTCAAACCAAGCTCTTGAAGAAATCGCTTTAGCCATATCATCTCCTTGCCGGCTTCAGTAGCCGCAATATACTCAGCTTCAGTTGTAGATAGTGCAACACACTTCTGCAACTTTGACTGCCATGATATAGCTCCCCCTGAAAAAGTAAACAAATATCCAGTAGTGGATTTTCTGTTATCAAGGTCACCTGCCATATCAGAATCTGTATAGCCTTTCAAGATTGGATTTGATGCTCCAAAACACAAGCATTCATCTGAGCTTCCTCTAAGATACCTGAGTATCCATTTCACAGCTTCCCAGTGTTCTTTTCTCGAATTTTCGAGAAATCTACTAACAACACCAACTGCGTGAGCAATATCAGGTCTAGTGCACACCATTGCATACATTAGACTTCCGACGACGGAGGAATATGGAACTTTGGCCATGTTCTCTTTTTCCTCCCTAGCTGTAGGACACATCTTCTTGCTCAACTTCATATGACCAGCAAGAGGTATACTCACAGGCTTCGCATTCTTCATATTGAAGCGCTCCAGTACGCGTTCAATGTACTTCTTCTGGGACAAATAAATCTTCTTTTCATCTCTAAGACGAGTAATTCTCATGCCCAAAATTTGTTTGGCATGGCCCAAGTCTTTCATAGAAAAAGACTTACACAACTCTTTCTTCAGCTCGTCAATCTTGGAAGTATTCTTGCCCACAATCAACATATCATCCACATACAACAAAAGGATGATGAAATCATTGTCAGAAAATTTTTGTACAAATACGCAATGATCTGAAGAAGTCTTCTTATAGGCTTGCTCCCCCATAACATATTCAAACTTCTTGTACCACTGTCTGGGAGCTTGTTTTAGGCCATAGAGACTCTTTTTGAGTTTGCATACAAAATTTTCTTTACCATCTACTTTGAAGCCCTCAGGTTGTTCCATATAAATCTCTTCTTCTAGGTCACCGTGAAGGAAAGCCGTCTTCACATCCATCTGCTCAATCTCTAAATTAAGAGTAGCAACCAAACCTAGAACTGTGCGAATCGAGGACATTTTCACAACAGGAGAAAATTTTTCGTCAAAGTCAATACCTTTTCTTTGACCGAATCCCTTAACAACCAATCTAGCTTTATACCTGGGCTTCAAGTTGTGTTCTTCAACTTTAACTTTGAACACCCACTTGTTCTTCAAAGCTCTCATGCCCTTGGGCAATTTTACCAACTCATAAGTGTGGTTCTCATGCAAAGACTTCATCTCGTCTTGCATGGCTTCAATCCATTGATTCTTGTGCTCATCTTCCATGGCCTCCTCATAACATTCAGGTTCTCCCCCGTCAGTGAGTAACACATACTCATTGGGTGAATAACGGGAGGAAGAAAACCGCTGTCTTGTGGACCTCCGAAGCGGAATATTTGATTCGTCCACAACTTCATGAGCAACAGGATCATCAATAACAATATCATTGTTATTATCAACATCAACATGTTGATTCGATACATGATTCTGGGCGTCACCATGATTATCAAACCCAACAACATCATGCACACTTGTGTGAGGAACTTCATCATGATGAACTATACCATCAAAACTTGAAGATTCTACCTTCTCCGCTTTGTCAATATCTTCAATTGTTTGATTCTCCATGAAAATAATATCACGGCTTCTCACAAGTTTCTTTTCAATTGGATCATATAGCCTGTAACCAAATTCATCTAGGCCATATCCAATGAAGATGCATTGCCTTGTCTTGGCATCTAACTTTGACCTCTCATTTTTCGGCACATGTACAAAAGCTTTGCAACCGAATACTCTCAAATGGTCATAGGAAACATCCTTTCCATACCAAACACTATTTGGTACATCACTTTGCAAAGAAACAGCAGGAGATAGATTAATAACATGTGCAGCGGTCAATAAAGCCTCACCCCAAAATGAGTTTGGCAACTTTGCTTCAGAAAGCAAACATCTAACTCTTTCCATCAAGGTCCTGTTCATCCTCTCAGCCAAACCATTAAGCTGAGGAGTCTTGGGAGGAGTCTTCTGGTGTCTAATACCTTGATGCTTGCAGTATTCGTCAAATGGTCCACTATATTCACCACCATTATCAGTACGAATACATTTCAATTTCTTTCCAGTTTCTCTTTCAACTGAAGCCTGAAACTGCTTAAAGACACCTAACACTTGGTCTTTAGTCTCCAAGACATAGACCCAAAGTTTTCTCGAGCAATCATCAATGAAAGTGACAAAGTAAAGTGCACCATCCAATGTCTTTGTCTTCATTGGACCACATAAATCAGAGTGCACTAACTCAAGCAACTCTGTCTTTCTCGAAGGAGGGTAGGACTTAAAGGAAACTCTATTTTGTTTACCAGCCAAGCAGTGCTCACATTTTTCTAATTTAGCACTTTGAAAATTTGACAATAATTTCTTCTTGGCTAGAACATTAAGTCCTTTCTCGCTAATGTGGCTAAGCCTCTTGTGCCATAATGTTGAAGAGCTATCGCTCTCAACTGCATTCACCATATCAACACAAACAGAGGCCGTAGTCCAGTATAGACCACGACGTTTGTTACCACGAGCCACAACCAAGGAACCCTTAATGAGCTTCCATTTTCCATCACCGTTGGTACTAACATATCCTTCATCATCTAAAACACCAACAGAAATTAGGTGCAGACGAACATCAGGAGCATGTTTCACATTGTTCAAAACTAGTTTAGTTCCAATACTAGTTTCCAAACAAATTGTACCAATACCAACCACCCTAGAAACAGTCTCATTACCCATACTCAAGGTTCCAAAATCACCAGGAGTGTAGGAAGAGAAAAAATCCTTCCTTGATGTCACATGAGATGCGGCACCAGTGTCCACAACCCAGCTTGACTCATCACAAGCAATATTTATCATGTTTGCATCAAGAACGGTAACAAGATCTTCGGTGGTAACGGTGGCTAGGCAATTTTCATTGCCATCTTGTTTAGTTTCCTCTTTATTGCTCTCCCTCTTCAACTTCCTGCTGAACTTCTTTGTGTGCCCTTTCATGCCACAATGATAGCACTCAATATCCTTAAGTCTGCCTTTGGATTTGCTCCTATTTTGTTCTCTATGCTGAGAACCACGAGTTTTATTTCTCCCCCTGGGGCCAGTTATCAGGACATCCGACGAAGAGGAACTTTGAGTTTTTCTTCTCATCTCTTCGTTCAAGACACTACTCTTGGCGGAATCCATAGAGATCACACCATCCGGAGCAGAATTTGACAATGACGTTCTAAATGTTTCCCATGAATCTGGTAGGGAACCAAGTAGAAGCAAGCCTTGAATTTCTTCATCAAATTTGATGCCCATAGCAGATAATTGGTTCATTATCCCCTGAAAATTATTCAGATGGTCTGTCATCGGAGAACCATCATGATACTTCAAACTCAACATCTGCTTTATTAAGAACATTTTGTTGTTGCCAGTCTTTCGAGCATACAAACTTTCAAGATGCTCCCAAAGGGTTCGAGCATGTGTTTCTCCAGAGATATGGTTCAACACATTATCGTCGACCCATTGCCTAATGAATCCACAAACCTGTCTATGCAACAGACTCCACTCTTCATCTGTTATGTTATCAGGCTTTACAGTGGTAAATACTGGTTTATAAAAATTCTTGACATAAAGCAGATCTTCCATTTTCCCCTTCCAAATGGCATAATTAACACCATTCAAAGTAACCATTCTACTTGTGTTGGCTTCCATTGTTTTCCCCAAAAAAATATAGTTATCGCAAATCAAAGTAAATCTTTTCTGATGTGGAAGTTCAGATTGTGCTGCAACCACAGAGCATACTCAGATAAAACCTTGGCTCTGATACCAGTTTGTTGGGAAAACGCGGACAAACACAAAAGTATATATGGTAAAAGTAATGGAAATAAAATGGGAAAATAACGACACCAAGAATTTAACATGGAAACCCTTCTGAATAAGGGAAAAAACCACGGACCAAGAGGAGCAATTGATATTACTATAGTAAGGAATTTTACACTGTGTAGTCACGAATACAACACTCAAAGTGACTACTACACACTCAAAAGGAACAACACTCTTTTGGTTTCCGTCTTACTAAAATATCGCTCACACTCTATTTTTCTTCACATACTATTTTCTTATATAGTCTATGGAATACCTCACTTTGCTCTCAAAATGGTTTATCTCTCTAACTTGGTGTATTCTACAAATGAGCAAGAATGTTCTATTTATAGAAAGATAAAACCATGCTTATGTCACTAATGACATATGTGAACATAGCAAAGTCAAGAATGGTTGCAAATCTTACCAATTTGCCAACTACCAAATCTTTTCTTTTCAACTCCAATTGCTATTCCTTTTTAACAATTGCTTGTACCAATTGAATAGCTAAAGTTGACTAAAACAATGGGATGGATTTAACAAATAGTGCATGGGATAACCGGTCATTTCCAAATTTAAGCTTAATTTTTGTTGTCCCAATCTCTACTCACTCTTATCAACGGGACATTGCCTATTGATCTAGAAAAAGACATATCAGATCATTAATGTTATTTTTTTTTTTTTTGAAAGATTTGGAAAGTAAATATTTTACAAAAGTTATATAAACAAATAGTTATAAGCGTGCAATTTTTTTAAAAAAAATAATTAATTGACTAACAATTCAATCCCTTAATTAAACTAGATGACCACTATTTAATTTTTTTTAAATTTAAAATATATAGCATAAGACATGCCAATCTTGTCACCAACAATATATCATTTAACCGTAATTATATTATGAAAAACTCCAAATAATAATAATTCAGAATGGTCCACTTATTTTCACAAGTTAGTGATTTAAATCACCTCTTTCTTTTCCAAGAAGTTAACACTACTATATCATTTGACACTCCAATAAAATTGAAAAGACATATCTTTTTTTTTATATATAGTAAAAGGTATTATGAGTAAAGATATATTCTGATTAAATTTTTTGACCAAAAAGATTTTTCTATACAATAAAATTTCATTGCTAAGAAAGTAATTAGCAAATTTCACATTACACTAAACTTATCACCACTAGTAGATTCTTTTACTAAGTGTAATAAGTCAGCTTTAATTTTATTTTATCTGTCATTATTTATTTTCACAATTTTATTAAAAAAAGACTAAAAATATAATTTGCCAACTAATTAATTGACCTTATTTATTTTTTAATATAAATTCAGTACTATTCTCTTTTTTACATGAATAAAGATAAAAATTAACAATCAAAAAGATAAAATATCTCACATCAATAAGATAGTCCGAAACAAAAATGTATATCAAGAAGTTTGTGAGTTAAACGAATATTATGAACCAGTTATTATAAGTAAGTACGACAACTAAAATGAATTATGGCATGCAAGAGTATATAATATTCTTTGGGACAAAAAAAACGAAAAGCAAATCAATTTCTGAAAATTAAATTACCTTATTAATCATTTCCCAAAATCTTTTTCTTACTTTTTGACTGAGGACCACATTTTATCATAGAGAAGTTAGATCCAATGTATTGAAACTGATAACATGTATAAAAGTTTTTAGTTTAGAATTCCAAAGATTATTAAATGGGAAAATATAAAAAAAAAAAAAGAGAAAAAAAAAGATATACTTAAATGGGCTCGATGAAGATTTTTTCTTCTCGTGATTGAAAATACGTGCAAGTGTATACTTGATTTAAGTTCAGTCTTTTTTTTTTTTTTTTAACTTTTCCATTACTTTTTTATAATCAAGATTGATATACTCCCCCCATTCGAAAATATTTGTCATATTGCGCTTATTGAAAGTCAATTTGATAAATTTTCAAAGGTAAATTAGATCACATTAATTCGATATTTTAAACAAAAAAATTAGATATTTTAAAACTATATAAAAAGTACTATAAATTACAATTTTTTGCATATTAATATGATAAAAAAAATAAATGTGTATATTTTCACATTTATTTCATTTGTTTTTATTAGTATCTTTATAATTCTACATTACTTCGTATTCACCTAACAAATTTGTGTACATTTATTTGCATTGATATCCATTGGTTCACGTGTATTCAGTTTATAAAATATTATATATATATATATATATATATATACACACGTATTCTCTTACTGGGCTTTAGATATTGATGTTTACTGGGCAGATGGATATCCAGCCCAACTTGTACAAGCTTGAATACGAACACAATTTGGACTTGTTAGAAGCTTCAGCTTATCTCAGCCCATTATAAAGTCCATAGTTTATAAGGTTTTCGTTAAAAATCAGAAAACTATGGTCGATCTTGAAGATGAATAATATTGACTCTCGTTTTTCAACGATCAAAACTTACTATGAATTTGGAGTAAAAGTCGTCGTTGAAAATTAATGAATAAAATTTTGCTCAACTTCGCCATATTTCTTCAGTTGGATCTATACTTATGCAGCTTTAGAAATCACCCTTATAAAGTGAACTACTATGATTTATTTTTTAAAAATTGAATACATAATAAGATTTTAAAAAATTAAAGGCAAACATACAAGTTAGAGAAAAAAAATCGACTTAATTGATTATTTTTGTATCAACTCTTGATTAATTTGTAAGGCCAAAAATTTGGTTCTTTAATATTTTTCATATAAAAAAATGGAAGAATTTATGTCGTACCGTGTTGAGTATGTCAAAGTGACATTTCAAAACGTATATTGTAAGACCTTTTTTTAGAAACTTTACTCCTATAATAATTACATGTCTTCATACAAGAATACTTTTCATTATTATGAATAAAATGTCAAACGTAAGACTGTAACGAGTAATAAGTATTATTTTATTTTTAATTTAATTGAAGTTTGAATTATAAATATAAATTTCTTTTAATAAGGAAAGTATTATTCATGAAGTAAAATTTTTTTTATGCCATTTTAAATTTCATTGAATTTCAGTACAAATATAAATGATAGTGAATTGAATTGCTCCTTCTTAATGAGATGTTTCGAGTTTAAGCTATATGTATGAACTTTGAAATAATTTTTGATAGAAAATACTTCCTGCTAATAGAATTTTACGTGATGCAATCTCTGTCATCCCTATTAAAATGAAAAAAAAGTATCTAAAGTAAATGCTACGATGAATTCTTTGTCCCATCTTATAATGGAATGTGAAAATGAAATGAAAGGCACGTACTTATAGACATATTTAATTTGAACTTATCACATTTGGAAGTGAAATAAGTTCATCAACTACCATTCTTTTAAAAGATATTTTATTAATTATAGAAAACACTATTTATAATATTTTTAGAAAACTCTTATGGTAATTTATTTTGCAACCTAACTCTCAGAAGTACGAATATTTATTTTCTCTAGATATTGTTTGATCAAAACTTTTGAGAAGGTAAATATACTTTTTTAAAGAATTATTTAGAAAACGAGCTTTTGATCATTTTTTAATTTTTTTAATAACAATAGCAGAAATTATTCTTCAAAAACATACAAGAATACTTTTATTTTTTGAAAAAATTAATATTTATGAAGCTTGACCAAATACAACTTGATGATTTGATACGGAAAAAACTTATTTTATTTGTCAAATTGATAAATCAAACACAAATTATTACTCTTCGATTCACATCTTTATTCAACTTAAATGACACTAAAAGGATAGGATGAAATAAGAATATTCATTTATTCTCTAAGTCTTAATCAAATGTCTTATAATTGAGTCTATATGATCACATAATCGTCACTGGCTTTATGACAATTTTAATCGAGCTTTAATATGAATAAAAAAATTATTTTTTTTTAATAAAAAACTCATATACATGTCACTGCCACCTGTAGAGATCTATTTTACTACTCCAAATAATTGTAAATCCTGCAAAAGAAAAAAAAAACTCAATTATACCAAAAATTAACGTTGTACTCAATTTTCTCTGTTTCATTTGTCTCCAATTTCTGTTCTCTTTCTCCGGTAAGTTTATCAAATCTTTGGGAAAATAAAAAACCTTGATTTCACCCTGTAATTTCATTCTTCATTTGATTACTTACACGTTTTGTACTCTTATGTAAATTAATGTATATTATAAGTATAAAAAATTAGTACTGGCTAAAAATTCAATACGATGGCGATGTCAAATGATTATGGCAGTGGCACATTCGAATCATATTAAAAAGAATATGCTTTTTCTCAAGGGTCAGTCTTTGACAGTTATTGTTTCTGAATTATGATTACTTTGTATATTGTATTTCGTGGGTTTCTTGATTTGTGACCCTAATTAGCTCAGCACTGATTATTTGAGCTGTGTGTAGTTTCTGATACCATTTTATTGATGGGGTTTGGGTTTGATTTGTTGGGTATTCAGCAAATTTGTTTATTGTTGTAGTACATGTTTCCCCTTTTTTGAATTGTGATCATATAGTAGGTAAAGATTGGGAAAACGGTTAAAGATTGGATTTTTATGGTGAAGATTTGGAGATTTAGGCAATTTGATGAATGGAATGTAGTAGTGAGGGGGAAAGATTCAATCTTGATAAATTGGGGTTTTGATTTAGTGATGGGGAAATAAGATTCTGTAAAGTGGAAGCTTGTTTGGTAGATATTGATAATTTATAGAAAAAATGAATACTGTGGGGAGGATAGGTAGCTACATTGGGAGAGGGGTAAGTAGTGTTTCGGGTACTTTCCATCCATTTGGTGGTGCTGTGGATATCATAGTGGTGGAGCAGCCGGATGGGAGTTTGAAAACATCCCCCTGGTATGTTCGATTCGGGAAGTTTCAGGGAGTTTTGAAAGCAAGAGAAAAGGTGGTTAATATAGCTGTCAATGGCGTTGAAGCCGGTTTTCATATGTATTTAGATGGTAGGGGACGAGCTTTCTTTATAAAGGATGTAGATATAGAAGATGGGGAGTCTTTGTCTTCTTCATCATCCTCAGGTGAGGATGCTGACGGGCAAACCAGTAGTAAGCGGCCAACAATATCAAAGAGTTGCAACTATGATGCTTCTGAATCTAATTCAACTACTCAGATCAATGTGAGCGGTGAGAATGTCTCGGTGAGGGCCAATTCCCAAAGACCTGGGATTTTAGGCCGGGTTTTTGGGAGGAAGTCGATGAAAAAAGACAGGCTTCCTGGGGAAGAAAATGATGCCAGTATTATGAGGACAGACTCATTGGAGTGTGCTGAAATGGCAGCTGATCTGTTAGAAATGAAGTGGTCTACTAATCTTACCCCGAAGAGGTACAACAGAGATTATGTCATACCAGTTGCTTCCCAAGATATGTCAAAGGGTGTTAAAGAAGAGGACTTGCAAGCAAACGACAAGAAAAGTGATACGAGTTCTCTTGCACATGATAACATGTTAGACAATCTTGACTTCCGTGACCCTGCTTGTGAGAAGGATGATGGTTCTCATCCAAGCTTTCAAACTCAAGAGGAGTCTGTCAAGGTAACTGGTAATGCTGCAAGAGTGTCCATTGTCCAAGATATTGAAGATTATGGTCGTGAAGAAAGCTTAAGAATTTCTGGTGACAGTGGTGAACTAGGCATAGTTAACGCTGATCATGATGCCGCGGGTGGTACATTTATATCTGAGGTTGCGAGCCCCTGTTCAAAATTTGTGGATTCCCCTGAGATAAAGAAACATGATTCTTTTATAGTTAGCCGTCTTCCCGAGGAGGAACATGAAATTGCTGCAGTCCAGTCCTTTTTCTATTGTGAAACTGACGAGAACTCGACAACAATGCTGGATGTTTCAACTGAAGAGTTCACTCAAAACTTGTGTGCTTCTCGTGATCTTGAAGCTCGTATGCACACCCAAACAGTCCTCAGTATGAATGATTTAATGTCAAAGGAAAACTCTCAACCAGAGGAGGATTTATTATTTGAAAAGGATTCTTCAAATGGTTTCAAGGTTATGACCAACAACACTAATCCAAACTCAATCTCTCATTTTTTGGTCTCCGATAGCGGTTCGTTGAATAGCTCTGCTGCAGAAACAGATTTTGGGTGCTTTTTACCCAACTCTTGTTCAAGCACCTCAACCGATAAAGCAAGAAGTATAAAAGATAAAGCAACAGGCAAACTTGAAGCCTCTTCCGAGGCTCTTGGTGATCCTAATGGATCTAGTGGCCGTTTGGTCCCACTTCCGGTTTCTTCATTAGAAAGCTTGGAGGAAGAGCACCTTGTCTTTGGTGATATTGATGATGGTTACGACACTGTAGGCAGATACACAGAGTCCACTTCTTCAGATTATAAGAAAAGAGAAGATTACCCCCCTGCATCTTCAAGCTCTCTTGATATCAACGACTACCGAGTACCGAACTATGAATCTTGTCCTACTCTGGCCAAGTCCATCCAAAGTGATCTGCCGATTGTTGCAGATGGAAGAAAACTCAGAACTGTATTAAGCAATGTTGACATTCCTGCCATAGTTCAGGGTAATGAAGTTATGCGGATGGGCAGATCTTTACCCAATATGTGGTCTCAAAGAAATGTTTGTCCTTCTAATCCTGAGGATTTACATTCATCAATTGTACTACAGACAACAGAAGTTGCTGAGTTCACGGAGGAGGTGAAAAATAATTCAGCCACCCCAGAAATTGGTAAGAAAGTATACAATTGTGCGCCCTTTGAAAATCATTTTGAAGCTTATTGTGATGTTTTTTCTACTCTTTATCTTTGTATAGTTTGATGTTCAGATAATTTTTCTATTTTGTCCGGTGATACTGTGAATTTACCTTGAAGGACCTGAAGTTTAATTTTGTTTTAGATCGCGTGAGAGGTTATATCATGGAAAAAGAAGCTTATTGATATTGACTAAAAAAATTAGGCAAGATAATCATTGACGAGTTAAAATGAATCTCTGCAGAAAGAGATCCTAGACCCATTAATTCATTGGGTAGTAGTAGCAGCTGGAGATCATGGTCTTTTGCTTTCAAGAGATCAAGAAGCATGAAAAATTCTGGCGTGTCCATGGATGAAGATGTAAATACTGCTAAGGATATTTCAAAAAACACAGGTGGTGATAGAGAAGAAGATGTGCCAAGGCCAAAGATTCCTAAGAAGAAAATAATGGTAAACACTCCAGAACCTGAACAGCTGGCTACTTTGAATCTGAAGGAGGGAAAGAACATAGTTGTTTTCACATTCTCGACTGCAATGCTGGGGAAACAGCAGGTCATATGGTGGACTTCTTTTTGCTCATTACATTTCCCTTTTGTGTTTGAGCACTTTCAAGAAACTACATCTTTCTTTCTATATAAGTGTGGCAAATGCTTCCATGTTTATAATTTGTCTAAGGTGCTTACTTCACAGGTTGATGCACGTATATATTTGTGGAGATGGGACTCAAAAGTTGTAATATCTGATGTTGATGGAACAATTACAAGGTAATTGATTCATTTTCTACTCTAGATAGTTGGTGATATTATCCCCTACACGAGCTTGCTTTTGTGTCCAAGACGTTTTATTTTATTCAACTTTGATCACAATGAATGTAACAACGGTTAACTTCTAATCTATGCAAATGTTTGCCTTGGTGGTTATTAGATAAGATATCTCAACTTTGTTCTGTTAGAAAAATCTGTCTTGTCCTTTTATTTTTGATAAGTAGGAACTGTCTTATCCAACATCAACCGAAGCAAGTAGTAACAATTTTGGCGGTAAATTGCTTTCTACATGTAGTTAACTTTGTGATTCACTTCCATGTCCAACTACCTAAGCATTGGATGTGAGATGTTCATAATTGCTGGACCTTAAGATGGTGCACTTGGAGCTGTTGAAAAATTCCACAAGCCTAGCGCTCTCCCTCTGTAACAGATTGTTGCAAGAATTAATAATAAAGTTTTTATAAATTATTGTAGAGAAAAATGGGTCAAAAGTTAGATATGAATTGGATGCTTTGGTACTAATGAGATTTTATATTTTGAAAGGGAACCTGGAAGTGGAATTTGGATACCAAATTTGAAAATCTATTCCAACATTTCTTTTAAATGTCCTATAGAGTTTCCCTAATTGTTTCTGACCTGAAATACAAAATTGTAATATAACTAAAAATGAACTTCTGAATAGAGGATCAAAGTTGAAAATTAATCTAACTTCACCCATGCACCCATATTTTACACCATCTGACCTTGATACATTCTACTGGAAAATAGGGCTTATTTGGTGCAACCTGAAGTATAGTTATCAGAAAGAAGGAAATGAATCCAGTAGGGATGTAATTTAGCAGAGTTCAAAAAGCAATTGACAAGTTTGGTGTGCACCCTGGCTCTTGGATCAAGTAGATTGAGACTTACAATTTTTGACTGAAGCCAAACATCACGATTCTATGTTGTGTCTTTCCATCAAAACCTGGAATAGCAACAGATAAATAATGTCATTTCTAGCAAATTTTGCTAAGTGTTCCTTTTATAGGCAGAACTTAAGTTATAGCTTTTTTTGGTTGAGTCATTCTTTCACTAGAATTACCTATAACCTGAGATGACATATTGAAACAGGTGGAAGTTGGTTTACATTTTCCAACTTGATTAAATAAGATATCTAAGGTTCAAACTTTTCTATGCTGGTCCTTTCTCCTCTTTAAACTACTGTTGGCTCCACTCTTTGGTTTTTTTGTGAACAAAAAAGATAGACTTTTGTTTGAGCTGGTTGATATATGATAAACAATATAGATGTTCTTCCTGGTGCCTGTCTGATGTGCGAGATTTTTGTCAATTAAACAGATCTGATGTTCTAGGTCAGTTCATGCCTTTGGTTGGGATGGATTGGTCACAGATAGGCGTTGCACATCTCTTTTCGGCCATCAAGGTCTGTAGACTTCATTTGTTTTCTCTTTTTCCCTTTTTTTGAGATTTCTTCGAACTTCTTGCTGCTTCTGCTAATTTTGTAGTTCTGGCAAGTAATCTGCCATTAGGCCCCAGTTTTTATCTTAAGAATGTTCCTTTTCCTCTGTTTGCTAAGGTTCAAAATGTATCTACACTTCTTCTATGTTAATATATTACTCTTTGTACTTTTTTTCCCATACTTTCTTATTTAAAAACAATTTGACTCTAAACTTCTTATTTTGCTCTAATAAGATGATTTATAGCCAACAAATGTCGATGACATGTTTTAGACCACAAGCTTCAAAGGTCTTTCTTTCTTAACTTTCGTGCCCAGTCAAACACCACCACATAAATTTGGGATGGAGTTTTTATTTTAACTCATTATAGCATATAAGAGTGCATCATGATTACACAATTTCTCTTTGCTGCAGGAGAATGGATATCATTTGCTTTTCCTAAGTGCACGTGCTATTTCACAGGCCTATCTTACTAGACAATTCCTCTTTAATCTTATGCAGGTGATTTGATGACTAGAAAATTTGGCTTAAGTAATCACTTTTTCCTCTCCTTCATTAATTTGACTTCATTTTTTTACTTTTGATTTTGATAATTGCAGAATGGCGTGGGATTACCAGAAGGACCAGTTCTTACATCACCTGATGGAATTTTCCCTTCTCTATTTCGAGAAGGTCACTAGTTATTCATTTCTTTATTTTCTGAAGAGTTTCCCCTTGATTTTTCATTGTTTCAAACCATGCATCCCATTGAATTGCTAATATTTTGTTTGACGTATTCTTATGAATGAACCATGATTATTGGAATTAAACAAGACCATCCGTTATCATCTGGGTAGCTAGAAACAAGACCATGTTGTACTTTCTATCCTTATATAATTTTCAGTTGGGGATGCTGGTAGAGACCATTACAGTAGAAGTAAGCTGTTGCCGCCTTGCCGGTGCTTACCGTTTGCTCCCACCATTCTTTGATGAGCATTTGCACAGTTACCCCATTCTTGCTACCTCATATTTCAAAAAAAACATTCAGTTAGTGCCAGAGTGCTCAGATTGCTGCTCCCACTCTGATATGTTCTTTGATTTTTTTTTGTTTGTTGATGAAATATATATGTTCTTTGATTTAAGTGTATTTGAAGAAGGAACTTATTGTTGAAGATGTAACAACTAATTTATTGAAATTATCTACTCCAGCGAACATGGTAATTGGTAATGATCCCAGGAAGTTGATGCTATCAGTTGTTGGATATTTACCGACTTTCTCATACTATCATGTTCTTATGTCCTTTTTTATTTATTTAGTTGTTTTAGTGATTTTAACTACCCTGTTGACAACTACCATCACAATTCTGCAATATAAACGGAAAGATCGATGACATTGCCAGCAACATGCCTCAAACTGTATCAGTAGCAACATGCATTTAGAATGCAAAAGATATTTCGGTCCAGTGGCTGCTGGTTTCATGCATAAAGGAATTATTGGTTCACTGGCTGCTGTTTCAATTTTTTTTTCTTTTATAGCATGAACTTAAAATGTGAAAGAGACTAGTTTTATTCTGCATTGTAACTCCAATCTCCGTGCTAGCAGCATGTCTTAATCTGATTGAGTATTAGAAAATCAGAACATGCTTTCAATTTTGCTAATATTATGACTGAGAGATGCATATTCTGTACCTTTTGCAGTGGTTAGAAGAGCTCCTCATGAATTCAAAATTGCTTGCTTAGAGGTCAGTTTCTTGATTTAGATTTGCTTCCTGTTTCCGTAATAGAACTTTTGTCATTTTAAGCAAAAGGTGTTTTGCACGTCTGCCAAAGCCATGAGGCTAGGGAGGCTTACAGACTATTGCTTTGATGATCTACATTATGTATAGTGCTTTTTTTTTTACTGAAATAAAGACGACTCAATTATATCTTTAGTCAATCTTTATTTTTTGTTAGATTAAGGGAATTATGACTTGTAAACATTATACAAACCGAGTAAGTGCAATAGATGAGTAGTTAGCACTTTTGTTTTATGATGCACGAAGACTCACTGTTTAAACTGGTAATGTCCACATGCTCAATATGTACAAACCAGTTGCTCGAGCCTCTATGCACTAAGATTTAGTTTCTATTTAAGAAATCTTACTGCTGTTCAAGGTGGATGACAAGTTGGGTTGTTTGGTATCACTTAATATATGGCTGTGCAGAAACATCAAATGTTTTGATGAAACAAATAAATTGCAAGATAGGTATAATGGCTAAAAAGAATAAGTGAAACTTTGGTAAACATCTTTTACCATGTACACAACAAAGGTTTTCTTTTCCTTTCTGTATTTTGTTTTATTTTTCTGTTTATCACGGGTTTTGGTATGGGAATAACAAAGAATGCAAATTCTTGAGGGCAAGGAGTATCAACATTACTAGCTGATAATTAACTAATGTTGAGCATATGTATCTAGCTTTGGTGACAAATGCAGATCAATAACATGTTAAGTTTCAAGTTTGCAGGATATAAAAGCACTGTTCCCTTCTGATAGGAATCCCTTTCCCTTCTATGCTGGTTTTGGAAACAGACACACGGATGAGATCAGCTACCTCAAGGTTGGAATACCTAAAGGGAAAATCTTTACCATCAACCCAAAGGTACATAGTCAACTGTTACTATCAACTGGAAAGGACCTTTTGCAGATAACTCTGTTGATGAAAGTTTCTTATTTTTTATATTCGACAGGGTCAAATCGTTGTAAATCGACACGTAGACACAAAATCATATACCTCTCTTCATAGTCTTGCCACTGCCATGTTTCCAGCCATTCTCTCATGTGAGCAGGTTGGATTTTTTCCCTTCTCTAACTGTGAATTTTGGATGAACGTAACAGAGTGAAGAGAAGTATGTGATCTCATGCTACAGTTTTTTACCTTCTGCAGAGAATGTAGGATATAATTAGCTTTCTTGAACTGGAGTATAAGATTCACTTCCAGCATCATGTTAACTTTAATAACTCACCATCTTGTCTAGTCATGAACATGTTTCCCTTATTTAGAAACTAAAACCCGATCTAGAATTACAGTAGGTTCCTACACTCAAGTTCTTTCATCTTGTCTCCTGTGGAAGCTCAAAATTCTTGACTTGTTATAATTTTTGTTTCAAAACAATGTCTGCTGTGCTAGGCCCTGCAGCCTAGGAACAGCCATTTGGTATGCCCCTTCTTGCTGCAGTCTTCTTGTAACAGTGTTACTTTTTCTTTAAATATTTAGTATCATTATCGAGATCGGGATTGAGATAGTAGTTGTTATATCCTCACTATAGGTATCCTTTTGCATAGCAAACACTTTGAAGAGTGTCTCCTCCTGGAACACTCTCTCTACTGTGACAGGGTTGAATAAATTCTGTTCTAAATAATTAAACCAATTATAGGAAGAAAAAGGGTAAGACCTTGGGACTCTTTCCGTAGGCTGGAAAATTTTTATGGACAGCATGTGAAGTCTAGAAGTTATTGAAATGTTATTTTTGGGAAGTTAAAACCGTGTACAGAGCAAAGAAAATTGAAAAGTATGGAACTTTGAACCTTTGGTCCTTTTCACTTGGCTGGACATTTTTTATTATTGAAGTTACAAAATCAAAATCGAATAAGGGATAACTAGCACATCTCATTACTGAAAGTACCAACATCATCAGCTTAAGCTAAACCAGTTTTTCTATGTAAATGTTAAGAGTACCACAATGGTTGAGGGAATTGGTTGTCTCTTTGAATGGTTTTGGAGAATTTTCATCATAGATTTAGCTTTTGTGATTGAGTTAAACCCTATGTTTACTTTCTTAACACGAAACCAAAGTCAGACCCGTCACTGTTATTTTCCTGTGTTGAGTCCTGAAGTTATGTTGTTGTTGGCATCTGCAAAGAATTTGACAGTTGTCAGTTCAGATTATGGTTATTCCCCATGTGCGAAAAGGATAGTTTTCTGGATTCTGAAACATTGACAATCACATTTTCAAGCCGGGACGAGAAATTTTATGCTGTTTATTTTTTGTTTGTAAATGGATCATTGACTGCCATTTTGTCAGGGTGTTGCTTTATCATATCCCATAGGTGCAAGTCACCATGTCAAATGCTTCTTTCATGTACATCCAGTGGTGTCTACAAGCTTCATTAATCTTACTCTTACTCAACAATTTTCACTTCTCTTCAGGAGGATTTTAACGTGTGGAATTTCTGGAGACTTCCACCTCCTTATATTGATTGAAAATTAGCAGAGTCCATCCTGAACTACTTTTTTTGAGCTTCAGGGATGGTAGCCCCACGGACAACGTAAGATTCAGGTAACTTTTATTTATAGTTTCAACTTGTGATGCTGAAATTACAGGAATTTGTTACATCAGTGTAGATTCCGAACACAGTCTGTGTGGTCTTATGTGTTTTGTAACTTCTTGCAGCAAAAGGCTAATGTGTTTTATACTATTAATACAAGTCAAGTTTGATTGAACCACAAACAAGGCTCATTGTATCTGTATATTGCACGCGAAAGTGGCTAGTGTATATACTATTGTCTTATATCCGTCATCTTGGAGGAAGAAAATCATGTTCTCAATTTTCTGATATTCTGCTCATCAATCATCGACTAGCCAATACACTTTGGCCCTACATATACACATACTTATGAGAAGGAAAATACGAAATACGCTTCCATATCGCGCTCCTTCAAGACGAGTTGAACTTTGTAAATTGTTGTAGTATTAGTATATGTTAATGAGGAAATGTAGATTTTGTTGTAGTTTGGTGATTTGTAGAATCTGTCTTATAATGGGACTTACATGTTGAGGCAAACTGTATAAAGGTTAAATTGTCAATAACACATCAGAATATTGGACCAGTATTTTAAGTAATTTTTTCTGTATAAAGGCTATGTTGCTCAAATCCTTCAAAAATCTCGACAGATGCATGGCACCGGTAGTGCATTTTTTTGAATGAGCTGGATACGAGTGCAACAATATATTTGGAAAGTTTGAGCAAAATAGAGTTGAAATTACTTTTAGCATCTTTTTTAAAGGAGTCGGATACGGGTGTAATAATATTTTCGGAGAGTCTGAGCAACATAGACTAGACTAGTCGTGGTTGGATTAGGATAAGAATTGAAATCTTAAAATGCTCTAAAGAGAAAATTTGTGGATAAGATTCTCCACTAATTCTTTTATGACATGATGAGATTCTGCCTAAGAGTTCCAAGAATATGGTGCACCTGTTAATAATATATATATTATAATAGCATAATCCACTGTTATGATTTTAGACAAGCTCCTTTTTGTAATATATGAATGAACATAAATATAAAAAAGGAGAGTTATATTTGAACCATATAAAAAATGCTACAAGTATTTTTATATGAATAATATAATAAAATGTAAATAAAGAAATCTTTTTCGATAAAAAATGATTCATTTCCCTTTTTAACAATTATAATGGTTTTTAAATCCTAACATAAACCTAGCAAAAATATCTATTTCAACCCTTCTCGAGGCTGTATTGCCTAAAACCCATATCAACCCCACATAGCCTAAAATTCACTTTATACCGCGTCGCTTCATTTCTCATTTTTATTTATCTTTAATTTATATTCTTTCGAAAGATTCAAAGATGTTTTCTTTAAATTTTACTTTATTTTTTTTTATTCGTATTTTTTTAGGATAAAAAATTTGCAATTCCTAATCTTTAAGCGAGTAGAAAATAAACTTAACAACGCATTAGCTCGAATAAGAATATAAATAAAAGATTTTGAACTTTAAAAATCCGATGCAAAAGATCTATCTACTCAATTAACTCGATCAATATTCTTTCATTGGTTACTTACCCGTTTGATATTATATGTGTAAATATACCTAAATATAAATACGAGTCTTTAATAACCTAATAAAAATATTAGGCACAATAGCGGTGTTGTTTTGTTAGACTCAGTATTTTTATATTTTATAAAATAAATACTACGCTCTTTCACCAAACAATTCTTCAACGTTAAATATTCTTGACGGTTTTGTTCTGAAACTATGATTCTCTTTTAGATTTTGGTTTTGTTGATTTCTGATAAAAAACTAAAAGAGAATAATTTTTTCTCCCATTTTATTGCTATCTTTTTATGTTTGATTTGTTGGGGGTTGCAGCAAATTTATTTATGTTCTTTTAGTTTTTCCTCTTTTATCTGTATTTGAATCTTGATCAACTAATGTTCTTTGATCAATTGTTTGTTAGAATCCAAATACGTGAGCAAGAGAAAAAGATTTAGGAAATGAGTAAAGATTGGATTTTTATGGGAAAGATCTAAAGATTTGGTTGAGGGGATTAATGAATTGTAGCATATGAGCTAAAAAATACAATCTTGGTGAGTAGGGTATGTTATTTGTGGGAAGTTTTGTTAGATTTTCTTGTATGTATTGATATTAGATGATTTAAACAGAGTCACGTGGTTAGTGAGGATTCATATAGCTGACCTCGACAGTGGCGTAGTAGTTGTTGTTGTTATAAGAGAATGAGTGCTATGGGGAGGATAGGTAGTTACATAGGTAGAGGGGTACGTAGTGTTTCGGGGACGTTAAATCCATTTGGTGGTGCTGTGGATATCATTGTGGTGAGGCAGCCAGATGGGAGTTTGAAATCAACTCCTTGGTATGTTAGATTTGGGAAGATTCAGGGGGTTTTGAAGGCTAGAGAAAATGCGGTTAATGTAAGTGTCAATGGCGTTGAAGCTGGTTTTCGTATGAATTTAGATACTAGAGGGCAGGCATACTTCCTAAGGGAGCGAGACATGGAAAATGGATATTCTTTAACTACTCGAACATCTGAACAACTTGCAACTTTGAATCTGAAGGAGGGAAAGAATGTGGTTGTATTCACGTGCTCAAAACAGCAGGTCACTTCTTCTCATTACATCTCCTTTTGGTATGTATGCAAATGCATGCTTATAATTTGTCTGAGGTTCGTATATTTCAGGTTGATGCACGTATATATTTGTGGAGATGGGATGCAAATATTGTAATCTCGGATGTTGATGGAACAATTACTAGGTAAAGTCAATTCCTTTTCTAATATAGATGTTGCCGTTATTGTCCTCTCTAAACTGCTTTCTTCTCAGAGTTAGCTTTATGATTTAAATCCATGCCCGAAAGTCCTAGAATTAGATGAAAGGTGGTCTTAATTGATGAACCTTAACATGACGCAGATGCACTTAGAAGTGTTCAAACACGAGATGAGTATCCACTCTTCCCTTATAGATTTTCTTAGTTTGTCTTGGGAGATTAAGAGCAGAGTTGATACATAATTAATTGTAGAGAAGTGGGTTTACAAATAGATATGAAATTGAGATTTTTATTTTTTTAACTTTCGAAAGAGAACTTTGAAGCCCAAACTTGGAGCTTTTTCTATGACCACTGACTTTGTCCCTTAAATGTTGCATAGAGTTGCACACAATGGTAATATACCTAGAAATGAATTCAAGGAGTACGAGAATCAATGCTGAAAAAGCTAATGTCACTCACTGCACACCGAGCCGCCTACTCCAGTCATAAGCTAATTATGAACTTAATTCTATAATGACCCATGGTTGTCTAAGACTTCAATTCAAGACCATCCTTTGCAGGATTAGGAGATTCTTAGCCTTTCTGAGGCACATTAGGATTATAGTGGTGTTATGCACCTATAGATAGTGGGTCCTCTTTAACTTTTGCAATATTCTTTTTCTTTTGTTTTGATAATTTAGCAATAATAGTGGTGTTCAAAAAGTAATTAATGGCTGAAGAGAAGATTTGTTATCTAGGAAAGGGGATGCTATTTTTGAAAAAGAATGTAAGACAATCTTTTTTACGCCAAAGTGAGTAATTACTATGAGAGGTGCAAACTGCCAACCATTTATACGTTGCAACCACATCCATAGTATGTACTATATGACCTTGAAACATTCTACAGGGAAATAGGGGTTATCTGACAGTGCAACTTGAAGTTAATAGTTATCAGAAGGTAGGTAATGAAGGATCTGGCCCTTCTTCATTGGTCTCCAGACTCCAATTGGGATAAAATTTAGCCGAGTCAATGAAACACTTAATGTGTCTGGTTTGGCTCCTATGTTCTAACTTTTGAAGCAGCTAAATCTACTCCAACACTATGACTGTTGTGTTTCCATCAAAACATGGCATAGAAACAGATAACAACTGTCATTTCTAGTTTCTTTTGCCCCTCTCTTTGTTTCTTGTCATGCACTTGCTTAATTCGTACATGACGTGTTCCTTTTCCAGAATGGATTGGAACTTGCGTACCTTTAGTCATTTCCCTGCTCTAAAATTTTCTATGCTGGTTGCCTTTGCTCCTTATTGAACTTATATTGGTTCGCCTTTTGGTTATTGGCTCCTTAGTGGACAAGAATGCTAGACTCTTGTTTGAGTTAGTTAATATAAATAATAGATGTAGATCACATTTTTCCTTGTTTCTGCCTGATGTGTGCTAGTTTTTCTCAATTAAACAGATCTGACGTTCTAGGACAGTTCATGCCTTTGGTGGGGAGGGATTGGTCACAGACAGGTGTTGCACATCTCTTATCGGCTATCAAGGTTTGTAGACTTGATTCATTTTCTCTTCTCCCTTTTTTAGGAGGTTTATTCAGACTAACCGTGAGAAGTTATGCTGCCAATTTCATATTTATGGCAAGCAAATTGTTACTAGATCCAGGTCTTTAGTTCCAGTGTGGTCTTTATATTGTGGTAAAAAAAAGAATGTTCATTATATCGGGAACACATATTTGCGTTTTTGCAATGACTGCTAAGGTCAAAATGTTTCTACACTTGCTCTATTTAAATATATCGTTTGGTTTTCCTCTGATAGTAGGATAAGAGTGTCTGATCTTGTCTTCTTTCTGCAGGAGAACGGTTATCAATTGCTTTTCTTGAGTGCACGTTCTATTTCACAGGCCTATCTGACTAGACAATTCCTGTTTAATCTTATGCAGGTATTTATATTAAGTGTACATTTCCTTTTCTCCTCATCCATTAGTTTGACTTCGTCTTTTGATAATTGCAGGATGGAAAGGGATTACCGGAAGGACCAGTTGTCACATCTCCTGATGGGCTTTTTCTTTCTCTATACAGAGAAGGTTGTTCCTTTCTTTATTCTGTGAAGAGTTCTCCCTTTAATTCTTCATTGCTCTAAACTATATCCAATTGAGTTGGTAATAATCTGTTTTCCCGTATTCGTGTGAACCATGATAAGTAGAATAAAACACAATCATCTTACAACATCCCGGTAGAATAAAAAGCTAATATAAATCTGTTTTTCTTTTAGAAATTTATTTATAGTGGCATGTTGCACTTTCTTTCATTATATAATTTTCAATTGGTGATGCAGGCATATCTTTGACGGAGAAGTAAGTTTTTGCTGGTGTTATTTGGTTACTACCACTCATTTTTATTGAACATATTTGCATTGTAGCGCCAATCTCACTACCTCATATTTTAACATCTCCATAGTGCCAGTTGTTCAGTTACTGCTCCAGTTTTTAGTAGGATATTTGAACTAAATTCTCCCTGAAGAAGTGCTTCGGATTTTGCTAGGAGTATGATTGAAAGGTGCATCTAACTCTTTTATCTTTTGCAGTGGTTAAAAGAGCTCCCCAGGAATTCAAAATTGCTTGCTTACAGGTCAATTCTTGATTCATTTCTTTTCCTCGTTACAGTATTTTTGCATATTAAGCAAAGAAGTTCTGCGTGCCCGCCAAAGCCATGAGGCTGGGGAGGCCTTGGACTAATGCTGCAACCTAGTGATGATCTGCTTCTGATAAGAGTGCTTTTATCATTTAAAGGAATAAACAACTTACATCTACTCACTCCTGTTTTAAGGTGTATGAGAAGTTGGGTTGCTTGGTGTGTCCTGTGCTTAAAATATGACTGTGCAGAAACATCGAGATGTGGTTAATATAGTAAATAATCACAAGACGGATTGTATAATAAGATAAAACTTTAAATCATAACTTGGAGAGGGAAACATCTCTCACGATAAAAGCAACACCGCTTTCTCCTTTGGTGCTTCATTCCCCCATCCTATTTACCAGAATTTTTCTCTTGGAATAATAATGTTTTGCAACTTCCTAAGGGCTGTGTAGACGTTTTAGTGACTAACTTTCGGCAATTCATCTTAGGTCATCTTAGCTTTGGCAAAAAATATAAATAATTAACACAGAGTCGACTTTCAAATTGCAGGAAATCAAGGCATTGTTCCCTTATAATAGGAATCCGTTTTATGCTGGTTTTGGAAACAGGGACACTGACGAGATCTGCTACCTCAAGGTTGAAATACCTGAAGCAAAAATATTCACCATCAATTCAAAGGTATGTTGAAGTCAACTGAAAAGGGCCTTTTGCAAGTAGCAGTTTTTTGATGATACTATTATGATGGTGTACAGGGTCAAATTGTTCTAAAGCGCAACACAGATACAATGTCATACTCCTGTCTACATGGTTGTGTTAATGACTTGTTTCCACCGATGTCCTCAGTGAGCAGGTTGGATTTCTTAGCTTTTCTTTTGTACATAGATGATACTTGACCATATAGAAGGGGAGCCAGGGCGTAACTGGTAAAGTTGCTTCCATGTAACCCGGAGATCACAAGTTCAAGCCGTGGAAATAGCCTCTTGCAGAAATGCAGGGTTAGGCTGCGTATTATAGACTCTTGTGGTCCGGCTCTTCCCCAGACCTCGCGCATAGAGCGAGCTTAGTGCACCGGACTGCCCCCTTTTTATACTTGATTATTTAGTACTTAATAGAGCAAAGAGAAATTAATCTGTGATATCTCAAGTTTCAATTGTTTCCCTCACAGTTAGCTATCTTGACATGGAGCATCAGAGCGTTTTCACCATTACATTCATTTTAATGATCATCCGTCTTGTTTGTTCATAGGTGCAGCTTACGGAGGCTGACTATGTGAGTATAGCTTCTTGATCTGCATATCGCATGCAAAGAGAAAACACGTGTGAGTGGACTCACAATGCGAACTTTTGTTGTATTTTTCTTTCCTTTTACCTTATTTGCATAAGGAGACGAGTTGGTAATTACATACTTTAAACTACACAGCTTTGGCTTAACCAAAGACAGCTTCACTTAAACTTGTATATATTGCTCATGGAAGTTACTAGCATGTATCAATAGTTGCTTGTTGCTCATCTGCTCTGCGTTCATGTATATATACAATTTTCGGAGGAAATTACAAATAAGTTCCATAACGATCGAATTAGTTGGACTTTGTAAAATGTTGTAATAGTTCATAAGAAGCTGCAGAGGTTTTGGTATGTTATATGGGCAAAAAGTGTTATTACCATGAGGTAGTGTTTTCTTGCTTGATAATTTTAACAATGGAGTTCTATGTTTATTTTTATATGCTGCTCTATGGATTCATTAACTATTGGAAGAAAATTATGTCTCAGAATTTTTAATTGCTGGTAATATAAGAGTACTTTAGATCAAGTTCTCATTCATAGGATTTTAGAATGTTGGTAAATGAAAACAACATCAATCGGATCAGAGTAAACAACAATATCGAATTAGGTTTCCCTTTGCCTTGGGAAAAATTCACTCTCGGTCACCAGCTTTCCCAAAATTAGGGGAGATATGCTGCTTACTGCCCACGGAAGCATTCAACCTATACCTATAGTGAAGTTGTTCGTCTATCTTTCTAATCTCCTTTCGTCGTGTTCATCATATTAGGCTTTGACCCACGGAAACATTCAACCTATACCTATAGTGAAGTTGTTCGTCTATCTTTCTAATCTCCTTTCGTCGTGTTCATCATATTTTAGGCTTTGACCTAGTGAAAAATGGGATTGATGGTTTTAGGCCAAAAAAGGAAAAGAGAGGAGAGCCTTAGGGTACGCGACGCAAATATATAGAGTGTGAAACTAAATGAAAAACTTAGTTTCGTTGCTTAGGGTGTGTTCGGTACGAAGGAAAATCTTTTTTTAAAAAATAAGTGAATTTCTTACTACAACGTATGGAGTGGCGGAGGAGGCTATAGGATGGGGCGAAAATGAGGTGTGGTGGAGGGTGGGTAGGACACACATGTGGAACTTCTTGTTTTTTATTTAATAAGAAAGTTATTTTTTCTAATTTTTAAGGAACTCGTTAAATATTATATCATTACAAAACTAATTTGATTTATGTAGGTTTGTGTGGTACTAACATGTTGGCAATTGTGTAGTGACCATCTTGAAATCCACACATATATATATCAAAATATAACTCTGTCCGTCGAAGCTTCAACAGAAATAGTTAGTTATTGTTACAACATATAAACATGAAAATTATTAAGACACAATCATAAAAACTTTCGAAGGTCTAATAGAAATAGTTAGTTATTGTTACAACATACAAACATAAAAATTAATAAGACACAATCCTAATACCTAAGTGCTTCAACGCGAACTCGGCTAGGTTCATGATTTCATCCTCATCAATGGATCCATCGCCGTTAACATCAGCATATTTAACAGCCCGATGGACCTTTATCCGTCGGAACCATCCTCCGTTCGATCGGACCGCCTCTCGGAGATCTTCTTTGCTAATCTTTCCATCCTTATTTTCATCGAATTTCTTCAACCATCTCTTGAATTCTGCCAAAGTCATTTCACGTTTTCCATCGCTAGAAACGCTACGATATTCGATATTTTTGAATGCCATAAAGTGATAAAAAAAAATTAGTTTGTGATTGAGACGTAGTTATCGACTGTATAACTTAGGTAATGAAATGACCTCACATTTATAACAATAAAAACACATAGATGCTTCACGTTTACGCAACTGTGTAAATTATTTTATTATGGTAGAAAAATATAATGTCACTTTCACTGCTAATGGAATAAGTTAATGGATTAAAAAGTGTAACAAGTGAGTATAGTTTAATTTGTTAAAATCAAATTTAGATCATATTGTCCAACTTTGAATATTTTATTATTAATCGATTCGAAAAGACTCAAGTTTAATCCTAGGCAACTACTATACGAATATCTCATTATCGAAAAATGATTGATTAGCTGATTAAAAGTAGTTGATAATTATCCAATCGAAAAATGATTTTATACTAATATATTTGAATAATTGTGCTGAAATTGACCGTTCATGCTAAAATGGTTGAAATGTTCATAAAGTTCCTAAAAACATATACAAATCTAAAAGTATTTTAAATATTAAAAAATGGATGAATAACTAGAATGAAGAAATAAAAGACAACTTTTAAATATATTTAACTTCAAATACTTTTTTTCTTCAAATATCACCCAATTCATATCGATGCAACTACTTACTAGTAACTACAACCAAAAGCTTACATATTCTACTCTGAAAACTCAAAAGCATATATATATCCATATCGATCATGGACTAACAAGAAAAAAAGAACTATCAATCACATTCAGTTACCATAAAACACGATTTATTTATTTAACAATCTTGAAGGTCAATTATAAGTGAAACTACACTTATAACTAAACTCCTTGTACTAGTTGGAACAAGCATTTCTTAGCCTGTAACCACGTTTTCTTGCATACTCAACAAGTTTATCCAACTCTTTCTTATCAATAAGCCCATCACCATTTTTATCAGCCCGGTGAAGGGCTCGGCCCGCTCGATATCCCGGAAAAGTGGACCCCAGCTGCCGGAATGCCTCCGTGAGATCCTCTTTAGTGAGGTAGCCATCTCTGTTGAAATCACATTGTTTGAAGATATTTATCAATTGAACTTCAGTCAAAGGTACTTGTCCACAGGTACATCGTATGATGTTCCTGGGGCGGAAAAAATCAAACATATTGTAATTTTTATCCGAACAAGATTTTTTAATTTTTTTTTTTGGTATTTGAGTATGAATTCTCCGATGGATGAGGAATTAAGTACAAATGAAATTAAGATTATATATATAACTACTGTTCTAGTGGATGCAGCATCTTTTTATCGAAACATTA
Organism: Solanum lycopersicum; assembly: GCF_036512215.1. Taxonomy (NCBI): domain Eukaryota; kingdom Viridiplantae; phylum Streptophyta; class Magnoliopsida; order Solanales; family Solanaceae; genus Solanum; species Solanum lycopersicum. Next base: position 65,513,283 of record NC_090803.1, on the reverse strand, counting down.
TTCATATTTTTCGATTAAATTATTTGATTGAGTCCTTGATAATATGGAATTTGTGAGATGTGCCCCCTCAAGTTTTAGAATTTGCAAAAACTTTCTGTTTTGTGATGATAGAGACTTTTAACTTTTTATAACAATCTAACACCTTTGACTGAGAATGAAACAGTCTTACCACAACGTATCATTGTTGCGGTAATCGTCTTTGATGAACGACATGGATAGCTGTTACTAAGAATCGAATCAAATTAAAAGAGTGGTATACAACGTGTATCATGAAGAATATAATGCTAGGTCCAGGCTTCAAACACTCAACTGGATAAGAGTGACTGTAAATAAAAATATACTACTGGTATTATTTTTATTTTTAGTTGATACTTTCTTATAAGATTTCATTTTTATAATATCCTTATCTTTATTGTTTGGTTTATGATATAATTATTAGTTGTTGCCTGCCTATAATTGACTTAATGCCCTTTTTAGTATTTATTACAAATACTCCTTTTTGTTTCATTTGTACGTATGTTTAAAAAATTCAAATATAATAATATCTATCGGTATTTTCAAGTTTCAAAGTGGGAAAATATCCTTCTAATACTAATCTAACATAGAATCTTATTCTCTGTGTTCGTTATGTTACTTTATTTATGTTTTATTGTTTTGTTATTTAATCATAAAACTTTGTAGTATAAGATAATTTGGTTGAAGAAGTTATATTTATATGAAGAAAATTTCCTCTCTTTATATTTTTTTGTTTGTTTACCTATTCGTATATTAAACGAAAATGGAATAAGTGTTAAGAGTAAATGAAAAAAGGCTAAGCTATTGGAGTGCTAAAAAGTAACAATAGAAATGCTACTACCACATGAGTTGTGGCGTAGGGATATTACTATTTGAGTGTACTTTTAGTCCGATGTCTCGGATTTATTAAGTAGTACGATTGGCGATCCGAATTTAATTGAGATTCTGATTCAAACTCCCAACGCCAAGTGAAAAAACAATAACAAAAAAAAAAGAAGAAGCTATGGGCCTATAACAAAACTCACATAAAGAGAAAATACAAACATGATGATCAAACCATGCATATAGTCATATTAACATTTAACCATATTCTAAAACCCTAGAAAATCCAAAAAAGTAATGCAAATTATTAACGTACATATAGTTATATATTTACTTCTTAGTTCTTACAACAACCGGGAGCTAGTGTATACCCATGTTTTCTTGCATACTCAACAAGTTGATCCAACTCCATGGTACTCATATCAATACGTCCATCGCCATTCTTATCAGCATGGTGAATAGCTCGAGCAGCTCGCCATCTCGGGGCGTTGGAGCCTAGCTGCTGGAACAACTTCTTCAGCTCTTCTTTGTTGAGGTAATTGTCACCGTTGGAATCATACATTTTTATAATATTGATTAGTTGTTCATCAGACAAATGTACATGACTACAGGGACACTTTATCTTGTTATTCCTACTAGGCCTAAAAAAGCTCAACATATTTTAAATTTAATATGTATATACGTGTATATATGAATTTTATGTGTTAAGAGGGAAAAGAAGAGGCAAAATTTTTATAAGAGGATGAGTATTTTACACAAACTACATGCAAGGAGTTAGGAATATATATATATATATAACAAGTTTCTCACTGAGGAGTAAAACTTTTTCATTTGCCCGTCTTGACCACTCGTTTCGTGACAAGTCAGATATGCTTAAGTGGTTAAATATTTTTATCATCAATCGACAAATTAAGGATTTGAATCATGTAGGAGGATAAGTAAAAACACTATTGAGTCTGATCATAAGCTACAATATATGTTCAAATTTACATATTTAAAAATTATGTAAAAATATATAATAAATCATTATAATTATAAGAAAAACTTCTTTAATTTTTTTAAGTTCGTACAATGCTACATAAATTAGAACGAAAAGAACATATATTGTAAGCTTGCTTACAACAAATATTTATTCCTCCATTCTTGGTTATGGTCTTTGTGGAATCACCTTAACTAACTTCTTTTGACTAAATTACTCTTTTTTGACTAATGTTATCTTTATTATTGTTATATGACATTTTTTATGTTTTGAGAATCAAACAGTTTAAGTTTGATTGAAAATTTACATATGAAATCTTCAATTATTTTGAAATGAAATTTATATATTTGTAAACTACATAAAAAGTACTATAAACCACAATAATTGATAATCGAATTTTAAAAAATTTATGACAAAATTTATGATCAAAGATAGACTTATTTGATTCTTGAAATCCAAAAATGGACATATAAAATTGGACGGAGACAATAGTACTGAAACGATATAACAAGTCCCTTTAGATTATGAAATTTGTTAGGTTTCAAATGCCCTGTTTTGGATAATGTTTTTCTTAAAAGAGAAAGGAAAAAAAAAAGGAATTTGTTCTCAATTTTCTTTACATTTAAGCTTCTTACATATTTTCTAAAAATAATTTTTTCCAAAATTCGTTGCAAATTTGTAATTTTAGTGTTATGTTCATGAATCATCCCGTTGGACCAAAAAGCAACACATATTTCCGAAATATATAGAAATATGAATTATGTGTGATTTTTAAAAATTTTATTCAGAAAAGTCTTAATAAAAATATTGCTCCTAATATTAAGCTCAATAATGTATAAATTAATCAGATTTTAATATAAATATCCACGCTGAAATATATAAAGCAACAAATTAATGATAAATTGAAAATCTCTTTAGAAATAAAGTGATATAATATGAATTTCTTTTACAGGCAACATTAATACGCAAGCCTGATGATGTCATTATACATGATATCAGTTATAGGGAAAAAGTAAGTATGAATATTATTTTTTCCATCCATTTTTTAGGGAAAGAATAAAAGGACAACTAGACACAAATTAATTAAATAATGATATTTATTGTTTTTAATTAATTAAATTGTAGCTCAACCAATTAAGGAAATAAGGTCAATGTCCAATTTATAATCGTGATACAAATATTTATCAATGTAAGACATCTTTAATATTATCAAATCATTCAAAAAAAAAAAAGATAAAATATACTAGCTATAAATATAACCTAAACTTCTTTATATATAGTTCATCCTAAAAGAAGTGAATGCAACATTTCGAATTCACACGAGTTCAATATATTTTATATGTAAAAAATTCTTTAAAGTTATAACTATTATTATATTTGATCTTGAGATATCAAAAGTACAATAAATTCAATATTAAAAAATCTTAAATATCGAATACATTAAATTTAAATTCATTGTTACAACATGGTAGGTAATAACCTCACCTTTTCTGGGGAGGATTTGGGCTCAAGAAGAACTTATGCCTTTCCTAATCCATTTGAAGATAAGTGGGAATCGGGTTCATATATATATATATATATATATATATATATATATATATATATATATATATATATATATAATTTTCATGACTTGGCTATATGTTTATGATCCTGTGGAGGGCATGCTTAAGAATCTAGGGAAGAATATATAATTTTAATCTTATTCAATTTTTATAAAGATATTATCTCCGTTTATTTTTAATCGTCATTTTAACTTATTTTGTATTCATCAATTAGATCTTAGATCATGGAAATAGTCACAACAACACCATCTATAGATGTACAGGAAGAAGTGCCTAAAAACTTATGTAATTTGCTAAACATTATCAAATTTCTTTTTTATAAGTGTGAGTCGTTTAATTTAGAATTATTTGGGCTAATTTCATATGTTTTAATACTATCTAAAAAAAGTTATTAAATTTTTGAAAATTAACATTTGTGATTATAATCCCTCCAAAATGAAACAACCTGTTTATCTTCCCATGAAAATAAATAACTTCCTCATATTAATAACAAAAAAGTAGATATATGTCGAAGATCTAAAAATAAATAAATAATTAGAATGTTCATCGCCACATTCTATTTTTCTCATTAAAGTTATTACATATACAGAATAAATAAATAAATTAACTATTATGATTCTATGGAAGCTATTTCAAACATATACGGAACTCTATCACTTGTTATCATTATTTTATTTTTACACATATTAATATAAACGTAAAATACGACTAAAATGAGTAAAATCATCTCCATTTTAAAATTTCTCACTTTATCCCCCTTTTTCTTTATGTGTTAATTTGTGCCGTACATAATCATTTATGATTTAAATTGATCTAATTTAATTATCTATCTAGCCGTGAAAATTCAAAAAAGTAAATAAAATTTGATATTTTGGCTACTAGGTAAAACTAACTTTACTCAGAAATTAGAAAATAAGGAACACATATAGACCATAAGTCCAACATGGAATTTACAAAGCAACAATACATAATTACATATATATTACAAAATACCCAAAAGATCTTTTTTTTTTCCATATATTACAAGACGAAACAAAAATAGATACATAACACATAAAATCCAACCTAGATGTTTTTTCTTTGTTTCCCGTCTGGTATCCAGTATCGTGTTATGAAATTTTAAAGCCCCATTTCGAAGCATAGTGAACAAGTTCACTCATTTCATCTTCGTTAATATATCCATCACCATTTTTATCTGCGTGACGAAGGGCTTTTCCAGCTTTCCATCGACAAAAATGCAACCCCATCTCTTTAAAAGCTAATCTCAATTCATGTTTGCTAAGTTTACCATCACTATTTTTATCATATTTCATTAGTATACCTTTCACTTGCTCTTCACTTAATGGATAACTTACTCTTCTAGGAATGAACCAAGGCATTTTTTTTTGTTGCTATAGTTTTTAGGATAAGTAATTAGTGGTTGGATGAATTTTCGACAAGTTGTGTTTCATATATATATAATATTAGGGTCACTATAGTATTCATGTTGATCAGTCATTTTCTATTTGAGAATATTTTTATTTTCGTGGATTTATAGAATAATAAGAACTTATTCCTTCTTCAACTATTATTTACACTTGTTGAGATATGGGGTCATATTGTATTTACTCTGTTTGGCTATTTTTATTTGTCCTTTTCGAGAGTTAATTAAATTAATTTTTAAAATTAAATTAAATTTTATTAATTTGATTTTTTATACAAAAAATTAGATATTCAAAAATTATATGAAAATTATTATAAATTGCAATTTTTTTTCATATTAATAAGATATATATATATATATATATATATATATATATATATATATATATATATATATATATATATATATAAATTAAAGTTTTGATAGTTAGACTCTAAAAAAGAAAACTATATCAACTAAAAGTGAACGGAGATAGTATATAAATAGCTAAGAAACGAATTCAAAATTTTAAATTTTAAATTTTAGTGGTTCAACTTTTTGAACATTAGTTAAAAAGGAATTAAATATTGTCTTAAAAGGAGTATATCTAATAATTCTCTTTTGCTTTTGTTGTTCTTTATGGATATTTTTCTGTAAAAAAAATAAAGATATTTCAGTATCTTTGAACACTTATATATGCTTCAATTCGATTATTATACTACTGTTTTTTACTTTTTGTTAGACCAACAATGACCTATGTGAAAAAGATAAAATAAAATAGTTTAAAAAATTAAACATAATACTCATGTAATAATTTAGGATTGTGCGTATAGGTTAGGTAAAGGTAGGCTTCAATGGTTTCACATTATGAAATTCTAAGTTTTAATAATTCAAATTAGAGATGTTAAGTATATCTATGTTTACATATTATTAATTATTGATATCTTAATTGTTAAGCGTAGTTGTTTATTTTTATTTTACAATTGGATAGATCTAAATGATTTAATTATACAACATAGTTTTAATATCATTAAAATATTATCGTTCATTTAAATATTTTACAATTACTCTATTTATTTTCACAGTTAATTATCGTTTCATCATTATCATCAATTATCACATACAAACGTCAACTATCAATATTATTATCTAGTTATCATTTATAATCATCATTTAAATTTAATTTTTTTAAATTAATATAATATTATAATATTAACCTAAAATATAAATCAAAATAGACATTAATATCTTAAAGGTGGTGTACTATTTGATCAACAGGTGTGCAAGATTCAGAAGAAACGTGATATGTTATAATAAATTAAATATATTAGACAACTAGAATAATTTCTTGCTTGTTCAAGCATAATTTGATTAATTATTAATAAAGTACTCAATAATTATGGAAACCTCTTTTCTGTGGAAAATATAATATTCCAGAAATTTGTTAAATTGTTTTATAATGATTGAATTGACCATTTGACAGATCCATTTGATCGAAATTAATCTTTAAGAATTTTTTTGGAACTCTTTTTCCATTGTAACTATTAAGTTTCTCTACTTTATATTTGTTTATTATAATTTTTTCTCTAGTAGCTTGGTCGAAAAAGCACTGAATAATTAATACTCAAATCACTAAAAGATCAAGAGAGAAGGGTCAAAAATGTTCTTAAACTATATGAAAGGAATAAAATGTTTTTCGTTTATAGTTTGATTTAAAAATATTTTTACGTTAATATTTTGGTTTAAAAATATCTTTGCAGTCAATACTTTGGTCCATAAATGCTCTTATAGTTACAAAATGGATCAAAAATGTCTTTTTACCGAATAAATATATTATTTTTTTCTTTTTTTTAGTACATCTTCTTCCTAGCTAAAATATTATTAAGGAACATTATTCTTGTTTTCTTTCTTCTCAAAATTACTTTAACAAATAAAATTGTAGGAATTTTTTTTTGTCTTCTTAATCTCATTTTATCAATTAAAATAGAATAATTTCATGTACCCTTTCGATAGATAATATATGTCATATATATAAAATCATAGTATATCTATCATTAATTTATATTTATATAACGATAAATATATTGATTATTAAATAAAAAATATTTTCATTTTTTATTTTTTTCTTAATTAAAGTAGGATAAACATTTTCTATTTTTTATAAAAAACATTAATTGAAAAAAAATTGTGTCAAAAAGAAAATAATAATAGATTTATTTGGAAAATGAACTTTTTTGCCCCATCAAATAATAATAAGGGAATTTTTGGGCCAATATCGATGATAAGAGCATTTTTGGATCAAACTATAAATGGGGGTATTTTTGTTTTTTTCGCATAATTTAAGGATATTTTTGAACCAAAGTATTGACGACAGAGATATTTTTAAGCTAAAGTATAAACAGAGAGCATTTTTATTCTTTTTACATAGTTTAAAGAAATTTTTTATCCTTTTAATTATAAAGCATATTTTTTTGCTTCTTAATCACATATTCTGCTATTCTAATCTACGTAACTGATAAAAAAATTTACATTTTATTTCAGATTTGATCAATCTCATGATTAGAGAAAAAAAGTCATTTTCTATTAAATGTTATGCTCTAGATAATTGATAAATGTATCACATTCTTATACTTGGAATATTTGAACAAATAAAGTATAAACTCTTTATTAAATTAATTAATACTATAGTCATAACTCATAAACTCTAAAGTTCCAGTACCAGATCATTACGCAATCCATACTCCATACAAGCCGTGGCGGAGCCACATGCAGTTAAAAGATATCTAGTTCGATACCTTTTCATTAAAAAATTATATTGTATAGTTAGAAAAAAAGTATTTTTGCTATGTATATATATTATATATTGACATTCTTTTATTTTGATACAATTTTATCTTTTTATATTTTGATACCCTTGAACAAATTCTGGCTCTGCTACTGAATACAAAGACAACACATACACATTAAATTTTTTCGTTTATATATCATGTCGAAAGTTATGATTTCAGAAGAAATCGTACGTAAAGAGCTATATCAATTGACTCATATGTGAATTCAGAATTTGAATATTATATATTCAAGTTCGAAATTCTATTAAAGCTTATTTGATTTTTAGTGTCAAAATTTATCATCCATATATTATAATTATATGAAGCAAAGAATAAGTTCCCCCAATATATTATTCAAGATTCATTTGGGTAGTCATAGATTAATTATTTATAAATGGATATAAGAAATATATAGAAGATGATAAGACAGGCAAACACTATAATTATATACCGAAAGTTTAAGAATATACAACAGAAAGTAGATGATTTATGTTAATCTTTTAACACAGTATCCATCGTTCTCTTTTACATTAATTAATTCAAGAAAGTTTATTGTAATTATTAAAGTATTAAATGAAAGTAGGTATCAGTTAAAAACGAAGTTAATTTTAGATTTAACTTTAACTTTAAGAAATAATTCATGAACGAGGAGGATTATCAAGTCTATAACAGATGAGTGCTTAAGTCAATTTCTATTAATTCTTATTAGGAAATAATTATAGTTTACGAATTTTTTTTTTTGGAAGGAGATTGTGAAATCAACAGTGAACAAGTATGTTTTTATGATAATTTTAGTTATTCGTATGGTATATCCCAATTATAAGTGTACTTTAAAAAAATTTATAACGAAATTTTTAATGGGATAAGCATAAATCTGAATGATTAATACTTATAGCAAAATCTTAATATATCACTAAAATGCTAATCATTTCAAGAATTTGTACAAATATAACATTTTAATATTCAAAATTCATCATAATTATATAGAATCAAAATGGTTCATAATATATCATTTGGGATGATTCAGTTGATTTGGATCCCTTATATAGAATCAAATGGTTCATAATATATTATTTGGGATGAATCGGTTGATTTGGATCCCCTTCAATGGCTTCTAATCTAGTCTATCACATAGGACTTGTTCATAGCAATTTACATCTTTCATGTGATTTGCAGACTATTACACAGTAAGATATTTATAGTGAGATTATATAGTAAATGCGAATTTCTCGAGATTCAAAAAAAAAAGGACCATAATATCTTGAGCGTATCATTATTTCTAGTGTTCAAGATTCGGAATAAACATAATATGTAATAATTGAAATTAAATATATTAAAAGTATAGAATAATTTCTAGCTTGTCCAAAAGCATAATTTAATTGATTATTAATGAATTAAACTACATGCACCAAATGTTCGAGTTACGTTACTAGATATTTCTTGAAATCTTTTCTTTTTTTTTTGGAATATATCGATAAGTTCTATCGAATTAAATTAAAAGCATAACTTTAGAGTTTTATAATAATTGAAATGACAACTCGATGAATCAGATTGAAATTGCTATTTAAGAAAAAAATTGACACTTCTTCGTTGTTTGATTATTAAATCATACTTTACTTCGAGTAATTTTATATATGTAGAACTAAAAGCACTAAAAATTACTAAGTATTGTATTAATATTTTACTAAATAAATATAATACATTTTAAAACACTTAAATATATACATTTATATGATATGCCTAATTCATTTTTAGTATATTGTAATTAATTGCTATAAGTAATAATAAATAAAAAATACACTAAAATTAGTCATTAGTTAAAAAGTACTCATTCAAATAATTTTTATAAAAAAATTCTATATATTTTAACACAATATGATATTCTCTCATTGTTGAGACTAAGAGAATCGTACTCTTTCTATTTAGATTCTTTTTCTTTTCATTTCCGATGTGGTAATTCGTTCGCAACCCAACAATCTCCCCATAAATATGTGGACACATTACTAGCTTAGACTTGAAGCATAATTTCACTTTCAATTGATCAATATATATATATATATATATATATATATATATATATATATATATATATATATATATATATATATATATATATATATATATGTATGTATATATGTATATATATATATATATGTATATATATATGTATGTATATATATATATATGTATATATATATGTATGTATATATATATATATGTATATATATAATGTGTTTTCGTAATATTTATTTTGTGTGTATATCGCAATAAACAATACTATACGACAAACAAATTACGAGCATTTGTTATACAATAAGCACAATTTTTAAGAACTGTGCAATCATGAAAGGATGTATCGGGTTTGAGATGTATCGGCATGTTGAGGGATGTCTTCAAATTTGAAATCGAGACATAATATTTCAGAATGTCTTTGAAATTGAAACGCGATGTATCGGATTTGACATGTATACGAATTTCACCAAATTTAAGAGATGTAATTAGCTCTTAACACATGATTCGTGTTTGTGTACAAAGCTACAGTAATAAAATCGTATATGATTATAATAATAGATTTTTTTGCGAGGGGAGGGTGGGGGGGGGGGGTTCTATCTAGTATTCAGAGCTCATATAAAAACCCCGACTAAATTCGGATCGCGACTACAGGGCCCATCCCAACAAAATTTTCTCTAGCACTTAAATCCAAGACTTCTAATTAAGGGTGAAGCAGTTCCCACAATCCATATTAGTACAATAATAGAGTTATATTTCTTACGTTCGCTGTAATTAATTTTATATATATTCACTATAACAATATAACTTAATACTATATTCTAAAAGTTAAGCTTACTCGTTTTATTTTTTAAAATATTGCCAATTTCATTAATTATGGATAATTAATCTGCTTCAATTGCCCTAGCACGATCAGAAAAGAATATGAATAATTTCACTGCTACCCACATAACTAAAAAATAGAAATTAACTTCATTTGCTTAATGCAAGAAATTGAAATTAAACTACCACATAAAAAATGAATTAAAAATGAAAATAAATAAATAAATAAAATTATTATTCCTAATCAAAGTCTCTTTTACTTACTCTATTCCATTTACTCCTTCATTATTTCAAAAATAAATTTTCATTCTTACTTGTTTATTATTATTGTTATTTTTTCATGTTATATCTTTAATATTAGTTACTTATTCTTCCAAAGTCCAAATCATTATTTTCTTTCTTAACATGAAATCGGACATATTGACAAGTAAAATTGAACGAAAAATAATAATACGTGTCCAACATGACAATTACATATCAACAATACATATACATTACAACACCCAAAAGACCCTTCTTTTTCCAAATATTACAAGTTATCTTTGGTTCTCAAAAAAAAAAAAAAAAGTTACAACAACACAAAAAAAAAACATATATAGAACCCTGCCTATATTTTTCTTTCATGGTTTCCCACCTGGTATTCGATATCTGTTAAGAAATCTTAAAGCCCCATCTCGAAGCATAGTGGACGAACTCACTCATTTCATCTTCATTAATATATCCATCACAATTATTATCCGCCAATCGAAGAGCTCTCCCAGCTCTCCATCGACAAAAATGCAACCCCATGTCTTTAAAAGCTAATATCAATTCGTGTTTGCTAAGTTTACCATCACTATTTTTATCATATTTCATGAGCATACCTTTCACTTGCTCTTCACTTAATGGATAACTTGCACTTCTATGATTTAGAATGAGCCAAGGCATTTTTTTTAAAATTTTTTTGTTTTTATGCATATAAGTATTGGTGGATGAATTTTCAACAAGGGGTGTTTTCATATATATAAGGGTTAGTTTAGAGACTTTATTAAGGAGTCATTTTTTATTCTTTCGAATATAATTTTACTATTGGAAATATATTCAAGAATTTATTCCTTTCTTCAATAGTTCAACTAGTAGTGCGCGACTAATTTTTATCCCAGAAAGTTACTTAATTTTATTTCATTGCACAAAAGTAAAAAAATTGTCACTCAATTAATAATAATTATTGTTATTTAACTTCAAAAGTCATACAATCAATTCAAGTAATATTCTAATAAATTTTTAAATTAAGTTTTTTGAAAAATAGAATTCGAAGAAGATGTCTGCTTTTAACGCAACAAAGTCACTCAATTTTTTTTTTATTTCATTTATAAACTAATCAGTCTGTTTTAATGCTTGATTTATATATGAATCGATTGACAACTCGATCGATCAATTTGATTGAAGAATCTTTATCCATTGTAATTATTAAGTGATTGATTACAAAGCACTAAATGATTATAAAATATTATTATTGTTTGTTCAAGTAAAAAAGTAATTACCCCAAAGTTTTTTAAATATCTTATAATTATTCTCTCTTGTTTAATTAGATGCTTTTAGAATTTTAAAGATCTTATTATTACAGTATCTTTGAACACTTGTGCTTCACGCTGAACTTAATCAAAAGTGGAAGTTTAGAAAAACAGACAAATGGATGATTTGCAGCATATACAATCTGAAAAAAAATAATCATAAATAGCAAATGAGATTAAACTTAATAAACTTTCTTAGCTACAATTTACCTAATTATGTTTCATAATTTTAGTTTTGCTTGCTATAAGTATTTTTGTTTGTATTTTTTCATTTGTCAATATACAAACATAGTAAGTATATACAAATTTTATATCTATATGTTTAGGATTTTTTCTGTTAAATTATGTCTTGGACAACTCACCCCTCAAAAACTGACTCGAGGATAAAAATTACTAAAAAATTAAGGGCAAATGACAGAGCATACTTTTAAGGCAAAATTATCATTTGTCCCTTATAAGTTTATGAGTTATTACAAAAATCCCTCAACTGATACAATAATTTAAGTGTTGATACATTAATATGATGCGTGAGATACATTAATCGTTAAGTAAGATACATTACATTTTATACATGATACACCAATATGATGTTATACATGATACACTAATCTGATGTGCGAGATACGTTAATTTGACGCACGAAATACATTAATTTGATGCGTTGATACATTAATCTGATGCGTGAAAATATAAAGAATTTTAAAAATTCATAAAACTAATAGGGGATAATGATAATAAAAAACTTAAAGATGAAATTTTTATCATTTATTCAAAAATGAATATAAAAGTTATAGATTTAATTGAATCCAGAGAAAAACTCCGCCCGCCCCTCCCATGATGGTTGGAATTAAAGCATGTGATGATTAGTTGGGGTGCAAATTTAAATATTGTGGACATCTTTTAAGAAGAAAAAGATTTAGCTTTTCTTCTTTTTTTTTGGAAAATTATTTAAATGCACATTTAATTTTATCATAATTTATAAAACTTTTGATCATCTAAAAAAAATTTAAAAACTTCTCTCGAACACATCACTCTTCTTTTGTTGATAAATCCATTTCTCCTCTCTAATATATTCCTCCCCTCGGATACATCACTCAATTATGTATTCAAATGTCTTGTCTCCTCTTTGATTTATTCCTCCTCTTTCAGATACATCTCTCATCAATATATTCGAAAGTCTAGTGATGTATCTAGAAGTCTAGTGGTGTATGATATTCATAAATTTTAAAAAAAAATTATAATTTGAAAAAGAATAGAAAAAATCATGAAATTAGCTCTTTACACTATGAGATTAAAGTAAATTATAATTTTTCTCTAGAACTAGGGTAAATGATTTTCTTACATAATTAAGTCACTAATTTAATTGATTAATGATTTAACACAAGTTTCCTTTTTGCACTCGAACTAATCATCAATTTTTTATGGGTGCATGATTTAGATTTTTATAGTAGTTGTTGTGGCTATGGGGTCTTTGAAAGCTACGTATCACCCAAAAGTGAAAACGACCAAAATATTCTTTAATATTATGTTTGATTTCTTTTATTTGGAGTTGTTCGTAATAAAAGAGTATTAAATAATGTGGTGCAATCGATAAAACTATTTATTTTTTGATAAAATGTCTTGAATTTGAGTAATGAATATAGAAAAATCTTTAATAAAGAGTGATTCTTCTTGAATGGAACCCTATGCAATTTAAATCTAAAAAAATTAGAGTTTAATATAAATACTAAACATTAAATGGAAAATTAGAAGAAAGATGTTTATTAGTTGTTGCTCTCAATATGTTTCTTGATGCCCATGGAAGACATATATAAATGTCAAATTCACATCACATATATTACTTATTTTTAACAAAAAAGATTAATCGAAACTATTGAATTTGCCAAACCTATAACACAATTTCGTATGGTGTAACTACATTTGTTAGAAAATTATATCATGTATATCAAACAGTGTATAATAAAATATATATTAAAATTTTAATATATGTAACGAAATTTTGGACTTTACTACAAACTTATATTCCTTAATAGGACCCATTGGTTCATTATTATCGATATTAATAATAATATATAGACAAGTGATATCTCATTTTGTTTTTATTAAAATTGTTGGTAAAATGAGTAACAATAGTTTGTTGCTTCTTCTTCTCCATCTTCTTCTTCTTCAACAAGAAGTTACTTCGCATTCCCTTGTTGAGTATCTTCCCGGTTTGCAAGGTCGCCTCCCGTTCCATCTAGAGACCGGGTGAGCTCGTTTAAATTTTTTAATATAACGATATTTTTTTTGAGATAAATAATTTTCACGTCTCAAAATCTCCGTAAGATACTTTTTTAGAATTAAAACTTTAATATTATGTCATAGCCGGAAACAATTACTACTATTTTTATCTTAAAGTTCTAGATACTTATTTTCTTGCCTTTTTTATTACTAAAACGTATTAATACTATCTTCGTCCCATTTACATATTATCTTTCAAATTTCAAGAGTCAAACAAATCTATTTTTGACCGCAATTTTTTCATAGATCTTATAAACATTTTGAATTATCAATTATTGTGAATATAGTAATTTTTACGTAGTTTACAAATACATAAATTTAATTTCAAAAAAATTAAAGATTTCATGGACAAATTTTCGATCAAATTTAAACTGTTTGACTCTCAAAACATAAACGGTGTCATATAAATTGGGACAAATGAAATACTTATTTATTAGATGTTCGAAAGAGATCTTTGTCTTAAACTATATTTTCAATGTATAATTCAAAAATTGTTTCATGTTAATAATAGATGAATTTGGATTTTTATAGGCTTTGGATCCTACGATTAGTAGTGTATATTAGGTATTAATAATTGTGTTTTAAGTTTAATTTTTTAATAGATAATTGGTTTTGCTACTCTCTTTCTATTTAACTTTAATTTTATTTTTTTATGACACTCTAATAAATTCTTAATTAAACAGGTATGTTGGTATTGGCAAAGATAATGAGTTGCAACTTTTTTACTATTTTTTGGCATCAGAATCTGAGCCTACTACTAATCCTCTTTTAATTTGGCTAACGGGTGGACCTGGTTGTTCTTCTCTTAGTGCTATTGTCAATGAAATAGGTATTTATGTTTTTTTAAAAAAAAAATTAGTTAAAAATATTTGATATTTATAATAAAATTGATTATATTTAAATTACGTATTGTAAAGTTTATTCTACAAACAACACTCTTACTATAAATTTTTTTATATCTAAAATTCGAATCGGAAATGTGTAGTAAATGAGGGAGGCAGAGGTGGTTCAAGAAAATGCATAGCCTAAAGCCAAAAAGTTACTTATATTTGTTATGAAAATTGGGAATAATTTGATTTTTTAAAAAAAAAAAATATTATTCTTCCGAAAATGTTTACTTTGGATAAATTAACTAATCAACCTAGAGGGAGAATTAATTGTGTTTGAATCACAAAATAAAAAATAATTCAAAAATCTATGTTTTACTTTTTTTTTTTTTTTTTGCAGTGTAAATTTTACTTATCAAATAAATAATTCTCTTTTTTTTATATTCCATAAAAAAAAAAAGTCCAAGCTAAAAAATAAAATAAAAATTGTTGTCCAGGGCCATTGCGTTTTGCTGAACAAGTCTATAATGGAAGTTTGCCCACGTTCGAACTAAACCCACATGCATTGACCAAGGTAATTATACTAATTAATGACGAAATTAATTCAAAAAAAATATAACTAATATAGTTTATTGAATTTTGTATATGACAACTCATGAAATATAAATCAAATTACTAAGGAACGTTTGGCGATAGATTTTTTAAGGGAAAAATTGGTAAATAGTGTTTGGCAAATAACCCAAATTTATAAATACTAGAAAAAAAATAGTGTTTGGAGTCAAATCTCATTATTTGGGATTTTTAAAAAATTAAATTTTGTATCAAACTTTTATTTTTTTGCAAAAACAACCTCTACAGTAGTTGTTTGCGCTGCATTACATAATTTTTTACATAAACATCAAAGTAGAGATAGAATGTTCAATGAATATGAAAGTTATGATATGGTTATTGATAAAAATGATGAACAATCGACATAGTGTAACACAGTCACGTGCTCTGTCTCACTACAACAAGAATGACCATTAGCGACATTTAATTCTTAATTGCCGCTAAATATGTATTTTTAGCGATAATTGTCACTCTTTGTATATGTCCTTAAAACCTTTAGCGACATTGGTTCTAATGTCACTTAACTAATGCCGATAAAGACTTTAGCACTCTTTATTAGTATCAATATTTAATGTCGCTAAAAGATATTTTTGTTGTAGTGTCTACTTCACAATGTACGGAATGATGTTTGTTGCACCACTCCGAACTACCCTATTGCTCTAGTGTAATGGGCACCACTTGTTATTTGTTAAACTTATGGATATAACTCGTATTTCCTAAAAAAAGTAAAATATGTTTCCAAATAGTATAGTCAAACATATGATAAAATTTTACCCAAATTTTTACCGAAATAAAATTTACCAAAAATATTTGAAAATTTATACGAAAGACTAGCTAAGAGTGATCTTACAATACATTTTTTAAAAATATATATTTTTTTATTTGATATATTTTTATAAATTGATTAGACGTGACATATTTTTATAAATCTAATTTAATTTATGCATCGATTTTCAGTTAGCAAGTGTGATATTTTTGGATCAACCAGTAAACAGTGGATTCTCATATGCAACAAATGATGCTGCATACAAATACACTGATATACAAGCATGTGAATATGTTGATGAATTTCTAAGAAAGGTATACACATAATTTCTGAAATTTGATATTATAAACAAAATTAAAATCATGTTCACTTTACTATTAATTAATTATTATTGATTTTTTTTCAGTGGCTTGATGATCATCCACAATTCATCTCAAATCCATTTTACGTTGCTGGAAACTCATATTCTGGAATGACTATTCCAATTATAACACAATTGATATCAAATAGTAAGATTCATATACGTATATATATATACCAATGTATATAGTATGCACGTATTCGATACGTATATTTCTAGTAGAGCTACGTGCAATTTCATTTTATTTTTGTTAATTAACTCCACGAATTATTATGTAGGAAATGCAGAAGGCAAAGAGCCATTGATTAATCTTCAGGTCAATAATTCTTATTTTTTCTCTAATTCATAATTTAACCATACTAATTAATTACCACCATCAAATAATTTTATCTTTTTTTTCTATAATTTGCATGGATATTAATTTCAGGGATATTTACTTGGCAATCCCTTAACGTTTTCTCAAGAAAAGAATTATCATATACCTTTTAGCCATGGCATGGGACTTATATCTGATGAGCTTTATAAGGTTAAGTCACAATTAATTTTTTTAAAATTGTTTTTATACGAATTAATTAACATGTATATGTTATTTCTGAATAGGCATTGGAGAAAAATTGTAAAGGAGAATATACATACATGGATCCCAAAAATACGAGGTGTGCAAGTGAAGTTCTAACTTTCAATCAGGTTATAATATATGATATACATAATATATACATATTTAAATTTTAATGAATATAACTATTTTTAATCGATCGGCTAATTACGTAACTTGTCCTACTATATATTAATTTAAATTTTATATATTTAATAATAAAGAATATTTTTATGCTATTGATATAGATGATAAGCAACATCAATACGAAACGTATCCTAAGGCCCAATTGCGAAGAAGACCCACGTAAAATGTCGGGTCAAAGAAGATTACTTGGTCATAAACTCATCTCCTTGCAACGTGGCGACCCGTGTGCGGTTAGTTCTTTCAATACATTATAAATAATTATTATTAGGTTAATGCTAAATGGGCAGAAATTTTAAAAAATTATTGTGTCTTTTTGATTTTAAAATAAATGAATTTTTTTTATAATTTAATTAAAGGTATTAAAGTTAAAAAAGTAAAAATATTTAAAAAATAATAAAAATATTATTTCGACCAAATTCTGGCCAAAAGAATTTTTCCTTATTATTATTACGAAAAATGGTTAAAATATTTTTGAATCATGTGAAATTGAACAATAATGCTCCTAACATCAATGGTTTAGTAAAAATTACTCTTGGACATTAATTACTGCTAGCAATAACGATTTAAATAAAAATGCTCTTGTCATTAATAATTTAGCTTTAAAATGTCTCTCTCGTTCCTTGGAACGAGAAGATTTTAAAAACAAAGAGAACATATAAAATTTAAGAAACTAATAATGAGTAAACGATTATCTTTTTGCCCCTTCCATAGGAGTTTTCATTTTTTCTTTTTTACTGACTCGAAGTCACAATTCTTTAAGTCTGAAACCGTAGGCACATGCAAGTCAGAAGACGCTCTTTGTTGGCAAGGTGATACACGAAGTAATTAAATAATATATTTGAATATTTTTTACATAAAAGGTTATTATAACCTAGTAGTTTTAGACCTTTAAAACGAATTGCAAACACCTTGAATGAGTTAGTGATTACGTGTTCGATGAGTTCATTGTAATGTTAATGTGAATAACTTAATAGTTCTCAATTATACTTCAGTTTGATTGGCGTAAGCTTGTAAAGTACTGGGCTAATGACCCTAAAGTCCAAGAAGCTCTTCATGTTCGCAAGGTACATGTTATATAATTCCTTTCGAATTTCGATATTAAAACAATTCTTTTATCATTATCTTTCATATATCCTTGAATCATCAATTATTCATGTGATTTATAGTATTTTTTATTTTTCGTAGGGAATTATAGGAAGTTGGATGAGATGTAGGAGAAATATATTTATGAAATATGGTAATTATACAATCACGTTAAATAACGTTGTACCATATCATGCAAACCTAAGTACTAAAGGTTATCGATCACTCATATACAGGTAAGTAATATTCACCGTTACATTATCTTTCTGATGTATCGTATAATACTTTGGTCATATAAAATGAACATTTTTCATATACATATTCAAATTAGTGGCGATCATGACTATATGGTACCTTTTCAATCGACCCAAGCATGGATAAAGTCTCTAAACTATACTATTGATGATGATTGGCGCCCATGGAACGTAAATAATCAAGTTTCTGGGTAATTAATCTCCAAATTTAACATCCTTAATTACAATTATGAATTCGTAACTAAAACTAATTTTTATTATGTGAGTTGATAATGCTTAATCATTTTTCTAATATCGTATCCTTGTAGTTATACGAGGTCCTACTCCAACAAAATGACATATGCAACAGTGAAGGTATTTGAAATTAATTGTGCCACTAATTTTACACTTTATAAGTTTTACTATAAGAATTGAGATAATTAATTTATCTTAATATTTTTTAATAGCTTTCGATTTATTTATTTTTACTTTATTATATTTATTTTTAATTTATTATATTTATTTTTATTTAATAGGGAGCAGGACACACAGCTTGTACGGACAAGCCTGAAGAATGTTTTGTTATGTTCAAAAGATGGATAAGTGATGATCCTTTATAAATTGTCCTCAATTTCATCTATATATCTTCTCTCTATTTTTATTTTATTTTACTGAAAAATAATCTTTTCTTAACTTTACCAACTTTAGTTGTGTTTGTGAACAAAATATTTCCCTGTTTTAATTTTACATGTCATTTGGAAGAGAGGCTGAAGATGGAATTAAAATCTTGTAATGCAACATATCGATTGACTAAAATAAAATGTGAACATAATTACCCATGCAAGTTGTGAATGAAGTTCTCAATATATTTACCCATGAAGCCCGCACTCGAAACAAGTTCCTTTCATTTTTTATTATTTTTTGTCGCTAAATATGTGTCTAAAGTTAGATGATAAAGATAAATATGTTAAAAAAATATGAAAAAGGTTTTAAAATATTCCTAATTCGAAATAGCTCATATTTATACTTAAACTATATTGCGTCTCAAAATTATCCTATCCGTCATAGTATTGGGCAAGGGTGGAGCCACCTTAGTACAAGGGGGTTCATCCGAACACCCTTCGACGGAAAATTATATTATTTATACATGGTTAAAATAATATTTTATGTATATATAGTAGATGTCGAACTCTCTTCGACTATTTCCTATATCTATTTCTACGAATTTTGAACCCCCTTAATAAAATTATGGCTCCGCCAGTGATATTTGGTCATACCTACCCTTCTAATTAACAGAAGTATGTTAAGTGTCACGTATACACCACATAAGCGCCAAACGTATTCCACTTCCACGTTGATTAATAAGATTCTATATATCTAATTTTTCCCTCATTTCTCTATACTTTCGTTAATTAGAAGGACAGGTATGAAAAAAAATGATAACTTTAAATAAAAATATAATTTAAGAATAATTATGAATTATTTTAAATAGTTTAGAATATTTTTAGTAGGAAAATATATACATGAAGAGAGTACATAGGATTCTTTTTAAGCGTAGAAGGGCAAAATATGACCTTCCACCCAAAATTCTAAGTTGAACCAAAATTATTTATGGACTTAGTTGGAGGTTTGGTGGTTCAACTCGGAATTTAATAACCAAAATCATTGAATTTTTTATACTTTTCAAAATTTTCATGTATTATAAAATTATATTTTATTTTAAATAACATAAACTGTAAATAAATATTATATAATATACATATTAATGGATAATTTAAATAAAAATAAAATTATTGATAAAATACAATTACACATATGTAACCTAAAATTGGATTATTTAAATTATCATTTACAATTTTACTTTCTACGGTGAAAAATAATGACTTTAAATTACATATTTAAAGTCTTAAAAAAGTGTTAATTCAAGATGAAAGTAGTATTTTTATCAATAATATAATTTTAGATATTTGCACCTTTTATTTTCCTGATGATTATTTTTTTAAAAAAGATTTTAAAGTATTACAAAATTAACTTATCTTTTAAATATTTTTTATGGAACCTCATTAATAAAAAATTAAAAAATTAATATAATAAATATATGACACTACAGTAATTACAGATATTATAGACTTAACTAATAATTTTATATGATTTATAATATATGAATTAGAAATATTACATGTAATACGGATAAAATTAAAATTATTTAAAAATATAATATATACTATAAATAGTAATTTTAAAATTTAGAGAAATTTTTGTTCACCTCTCTACGGTAAATAGAATAAATCTTATTTTGGATTTTGATTTGGCAATGACCCGGGCAACAAATTCAACCGTAAACAAGTACCACCTCCGTTTCATTTTATATGTCTATTTTTTAAAATTTTAACAGTTAAATAAATTTATTGTTACTGTAAATTTTTCATAGATCTTATAAATAGTTTGCATTATCAATTATTATAATTCATAGTACTTTTTACATAGTTTTATAAATATATAAATTTCATTTAAAATAATTAAAAATACCATACATAATTTTTTAATCATAATTAAATTATTTGATTCTCGAAACATAACAAGTGTCATCTAAAATTTAAAAAAGGAAGTAATATATCAATGAATTTGTAAGTACGTAATTTCTAAAATTTGTTATTATAAATAAAACTAAAATCATATTTATTTAATTATTAATTAATTATTTCAGTGGCTCTTCTGTCATTGTCATTGTTTATTTGATGTTGATATTGCTGATTTTTAAGAAAATTAAACTTTTGAAAAAAAATTATAGACTTCAATAAAATATATACTCACTTTGTTTATTTTATATTTTATATGACTAGTGTGATTAATTAAGTAGGTCTGTCATTATTATTGTCTATTTGATCTTGATCTTGTTTTAATTTATATTATAAACATTTATATATTTAAATAAAATATATATACCCACTTCATTCATTTGTGAAAATTTATTGCTAAATAATAGACAAATAAATATATCATATATTTTAGAAAAAAGGGTCAAATGTGGTTTTAAACTATTCGAAATATCTTCCGTTTAAAGTTTGGTTCACTCATGCTTTCGCCGTCTAACTTTTGGTCCAAATATGCTCTTATTGCGTTAGTTGTCATGTTGGACATATCCAACTCATTTTTCATTTTTTTAAATGTCACAAGGATTGTCATGTCATTTTGATCTTACCACATGACATTTATATGAAAATAAAAAGATATTCGGACTTATAAACACTTAATCCGACACATAAATAAACCCTTTTTAAAAATAAATTATCCGATCGATTTTCAACTATTTTGTTTAATTTTTATTTTTTTCGATAAATTTTGAAAATGAGTAATGGATTAATAAAAAAAATAGAAAAATATATATAAAATTAACGCCAAAAATTCTGAAAAAAATTATAAAATTAACTCCAATTTTAATTATATTAGTTCAAATTAAAATTAAAAAAATTATCAAAAAAAAAAAAAAAATTAGAAATTTTTAATATTAAAAGGGTAGGAGAAGAAAACGTGTGGTTAAAATTATCATTAAAGGAGGCCTCCTTATCATCGTCAATAGTGTAAAATGATTTATCAATAATTTAGGAATAATGGAGAAATTGTTGAAACTGCGAGTTTTGCTTCTTCTTCTTCTTCTTCAACAACAACAAGAAGCTAATTCGTATTCTACTGTTGAGTATCTTCCCGGTTGGCAGGGCCGCCTCCCGTTTCCTCTAGAGACCGGGTGAGCTCGTTTGTAGTTATTTATTTATTTATTTATGTGATAACGAGACGATATTTTTTTCAAAAATTATATTTTATGGTGATATTATTGAATATCAATTTTATAGGTTTTAAATTTCAAAATGATTATGTCAAATATAGTTATCGGAGTAAAGATGATTTGCCGAGTCGATAGTGGTAATGGTGGTTGTGATAGTGAAAGTTAGGGGTGTTAAATGGTCAGTCAGGTTAAAATTGAAAATATTAAAATGGGTTTGAAATAAAAATTGATTTGGATCTTGATCTACTCAAGTTTACTTTAGATTGAAATAGACTAAAAAATAAATTGGATCTTAAATCGTTCAATTTAATCCTATTAATCTCAATAATCACATTTTAAATTTATCGCTCAAGAATTTTTATTGAAAAAATAACATATTAAATAGATAATAATTCATAGTTTTAATATAAAAACAATATATTTTAAAACAAATTAAAATTAAAATTAAATTAGATTTAATAAAAAATTCTACTCAAATAAATTGAGATTGAACGTAATTGAAATTATCTTGCTTTAAATTTTAAACACTGTAATAGTAATAATTTATAATTAAAAATAGGTATGTTGGAGTTGGTAAAGATGAGGCGGTGCAACTTTTCTACTATTTTTTGGAGTCAGAATCAGAGCCTACTACTGATCCTCTTTTGGTTTGGCTATCTGGTGGACCAGGTTGCTCTTCTGTCATTGCCATTGTTGATGAGATAGGTACTTTATTTTATTTTATAATTTTAATATTTGTCATATTAGAGGTAAAATATAGAGAAATTTTACTAGTATGAGAGTTAATTTTAATTTACAATCTTACGAATTTAATTAAATTTTGATGTGTCTATATCTAAGGATATATGATGTCATAATTAGATTTTACGTATTTTTGAGATATATGCTTCTCGTTTCGTTTGTGTCTCGCCTCTCCTTATTTCAGAATATCTGATAGCAAAAAAATTGTTAGAGAACATTTGTCGATATGTTTTACAAACATAAAATCATTATTTTTCCTTTTTCAAACCAACACTTCTTTAAAAAATAAAATTTTAAAAATAAGAAATTTTCTTGTTTAGGACCAATCCGTTTTGTGGAACAAGTCTACAATGGGAGTATGCCATCGTTTGAACTAAACCCACATGCATGGACAAAAGTAAGTTACATCTATATTTAATATTATTATTTTTATTTATACATACATGTTACATTATAAATATTGTTTTGACAAAAAAAATTATAGTAATAATATAATTAAGGAAAAATTACGCATATATATCGTTCGATTATCGATTATCGATTTTCAGATAGCAAATGTAATATTTTTGGATCAACCAGTAAACACTGGATTCTCATATGCAACAAATTCAGCTGCATATAAGTATACTGATGTGCAAGCATGTGAATATGTCTATGAATTCTTAAGAAAGGTACGTACGTAAATTTTAAAATTTGTTATTATAAAAGAATTATGTAAACTTAATATATCATCTAGTTAATTATTTAATTTCAGTGGCTCAATGATCATCCACAATTCATCTCAAATCCATTTTATGTTTCTGGAAATTCATATTCTGGCATGATTATTCCAATTATTACTCAGTTGATATCAAATGGTAAGATTTATCTATACGATCGATAAAAATATTGAGTTATGTGCATTTCTAGTAACACATATTCTTAGTGTTATTGGAGAATTTATGCAAAGTAATATACAGACAAAATAGATCAATATAGAGCTTGTTTGACATTACTTTCAAAAATTATTAGTTAAAATGATCTTTTAGAGAAGTACTTTCGAAAAAAAGTAATATATATGTGTTGGCTAATTCATTTAAAATGTGCTTTTGATAAAGAGATATTGTTTGACTAATCTTTTTTAAAATGTTTTTAAGAGTGTAAAAGGACAAATATCAATGCACTTTTAATATTAAAGTTATTTTATCGAGAGAAATAATTTTAAATGTATATTATACACTTAAGTTAAATTTTTGTTTTAATTAATGAAATGGTACATATTCAAATTTTCATATCAATATTATACATAGAAAAAAATTAACATTGATATAATATTAACATGATGATTTAAATATAATTAAATCACTAAATAAAAAAATTGAGCACAAAAGTAAATAAATATAAGAGATATATTATGTAAATATGAAAGGTATATTTTGATCTAAGTAAAAATAATTTTCTACTTCTACTTCTCTTCCATTTAAAAACAGTTTATTGTTTGGTCAAAACACAAAAATAAAGTGGTTTTATCTCAAAATAAGAAATTTTGGCATCTCAATAACAATGTTAATGGTCTGTTGAACATTCTTAATTTGTCAAAATATATAATAATTTCGTAAATAGAAAAATTATGTTGTGTATATCAATCAAAAATTTCTTTTATACATTTATCAAATTTTATTACCCTTAATAAAATTAATCTTTGATTTTGCCATGCAGGAAATATAGCAGGCAAAGAGCCATTAGTTAATCTTCAGGTCAATATTTCTCTAATCTGTTATCTAATTAATTAATTACCATCATCAATTAATCTTTCTTTTTAATATATATAATTATTTCATGCATGGTTAATTTCAGGGATATTTAATTGGCAATGCTGTAACAATTAGTCCTCAAGATGAAAAGTACCATATAGTTTTTTGCCATGGCATGGGACTCATATCTGATGAACTTTATAAGGTTAAGTCACAATTAATTTGTTTTAATTACTTTCTACATTATTCTAATAAAATATATATATAAATTAACTTTAGAATTTTACATATCAAGTTAATTTGAATATTAATTTGTCTTGACAGTCATTAGAGAAGAATTGTAGAGGAGAATACACAAACATTAATCCCAAAAATACAGGATGTGCAAATGACTTTCGAAATTTCAAACAGGTTATTATAAGTATTGTTTTACATTACTATCGATCGATGTAGTTTAACGTGTGTGATAGTAAGTTATTAATTATTTTTATGTGATTAAATTGATATATAATTATGCAGCTTGTAAAAAACATTAATGTGGAACACGTATTAAAGCCCTTTTGCACAAATGATGATGATCCTAAAGACGTGTATCAAATGACTAGTGAAAGAAGATTACTTGGTGATAAACTCATCTCCTTGCAACGTGAAGATAAGTGTGATGTAAGTTTTTAATTATTATCAACCTTATTTTATACTACAATTAGTTAATTGACTTTAGGTTAAAAAAAAATTGAATGACATTAGAAAAAAACCACCCTCATCCATCTGAGAGATTATATCCTTAAAATTTTGAAGAAAAAAAAAAGAATAAGACAAATAGAATTGAAGAAAATGATCGATAATGGCCTAGGCTATATATATAAATTATTATATTTATTGTCTATGTATTTAACTTAAATGAATAAATAAGATACTATTAACCGTAAAAACTTATTCTCAATTACTTCAGTCTGATTGGCGCAAGCATTTGAGGTATTGGGCTAATGACCCTCAAGTCCAAGAAGCTCTTCATGTTAGGAAGGTACGTGGATTACAAGTATATATATATATACTACTTATGATATTGACTTGATACACCTCGTAAGAATCAATAAATAAAAAATAAACTTTCATAAAGTACACTAATATAAGTATTGGTGTGAAAAAATCGAATCAACCGGTAAATTGAGTCTAGAAAATGCTATTGAGTTTTTAATGGGTTTATAAATTTTTTTATTGGGTTATTAATTCGGTATCGATTTTTACTGTTGGGTTATTGGATAAATCGATAACTCAATAAGACGGTAATAATTTATTATTTTATCCTTCATAATTATTAAATATTAATAATTTAATATATAATTAGACACTGTAAGTATATCAAATTATTAGTACTCTACCAACTTAACACTAGGCCGTTTTACTAGTTTTAACAATTTACTCAAAACCTAAAGATTGAAGTAAGGAGTTCACAATTGTAGCTATTTGATTTTAGTTGTAGTTTTAGTTTTAGTCTTGTTGGACTAGTTTATTTTAGATTTAGTTTGTAATATTAGTTGTAGCATTTGCAAGTTTGTAAAAGTCCGTAATTTGATTAACATAAAAAATTTCGTACTATGTTTTGGTGATAACAAGTAATTATAACCTTAATACTATATTTTCTCTTATTGATGCAATTTCTCATTATCTTTCTTGTTTCACTATATCAAAACATTTAGAGAAATCAGAACGCATATATTATTTTACGGACATTTTCTTATTGGGTAAATTAAAAACCGAATCGATAATGATAAAAAGCCGATAAATTGAAAATCGATAAATAATATCTTATTGATTTGTTATTTGGTTAGCATTTTAAAAATCGAAATCATTTAATCAAACCGATAATACATAAAACCGAACTGAACCGACCGATGCACACTCCTAAATACAGATGTTAATTACTCAATACATTCTTCAATTATTATGAATCTCGTTTGAGGAGTTTCTACATATATTATATCTAGTGAATATATCTCATCTCTCTCCTCTATCGGCCGCCTCTCTCATCCCTCTAGTTTCTTGCATTTATGTTTCATAATGTATTTATATATTACATTTTCATGTTGTCATATATTCAGTATTTAATAAGCATTGATGTATTCAATGTATCTGTGTATATCAAATTTATCTAGTATATTTTGTGATGTATCAAGAATATCTATGCATAGATAACATACTTAGAAAAAAAAATACAGACGAAGATATAGGCATCCAGATATAAGTATCTGGTGTAATTACGCATTAATTACATACTTAAAAAATAATGATGAAAATATAGTTATTTAAATATATGTATTTGGTGTAATTACGTCATAATTACATAATCACAAAAAAAAGAAGATAAAAACAAATATATGACTGTTTATCTAATCAGAATTTTTTATTTCTAAATAAAATAATAATTTTACTTGTGATTTTACTCTTTGCAGGGGATTATAGAAAGTTGGATAAAATGTAGAAGAGATATCAGTGAAGGCTCTCATCATAACTACACTTTGACGGTACATAATGTTGTACCATGTCATGCAAATTTAAGCACTAAAGGTTATCGATCACTTATATACAGGTAATGAATATTCATTGTTACGTTTGTATATGTTTTAACTTTATATATTTGGCTCGAGATTATAGTTTTTGTCGACTAATTATTATAATTCTAACTCGCATTGTATCCAAATTTAGAAGTGTATAAAAAGTCACACCTATCAATGAATTGAACTGAAAAGAATGTTATTAAATATTTTGAATGATAATGCCAGAAGGTCAAAGGACTTATTCGTACCAAACACAAACGATTATATTATATATGATCTTTTAAATCCAGATTCCCAATTACTCTTCAGTTTTTAATATTTAAAGATAATTGACATATTAGTTTATAGTAAAACAACTTATTTCATGAATACATATAATAGATTTTATTTTATTTTTTATGTTTAATTTAACAGTGGAGATCATGATTATATGGTACCTTTTCAAGATACACAAACATGGATAAAGTCTCTAAACTACTCTATTGATGATGATTGGCGCCAATGGAACGTAAACAATCAAGTTGCTGGGTAATTAATCTCCAAATTTTACATCCTTAATTACAATTATGAATTTTTAATTAAAACTAAATATTATGTGAGTTGATAATACTTAAACATTTTGCTAATATCATATCATTGTAGCTATACGAGATCTTACTCCAACAAAATGACTTATGCAACAGTGAAGGTATGAAATTAATTTTAGAAATAAGTTATATGAAAATTTAGAAGTAATTAATATTTAATTTTATATTTGTATTTAATTTTGCGTTTATTTATTTTTGTTTAATAGGGAGCTGGACACACAGCTTGTATGGACAAACCTGAAGAATGTTTTGTTATGTTCAAAAGATGGATAAGACATGATCCTTTATAAATTGTCCTCAATTTCATCTATATATCTTTCTCTCTATTTTTATTTTATTTTATTGAAAATAATCTTTTCTTAACTTTACCAACTTTAATTGTGTTTGTGAACAAAATCTTTCCCTGTTCTGATTTAAGAGGGTTGAAGATGGAATTACAATCTTGTAATGCAACTAATCGATTGACTCTTCTATGCTAATAAAATTAAAATGTGAACATAATATTTTTGAGTCCTTTTTCGTAGTCATAATATACCTGACTTAACTTTAGATCTAAACGGCACGAAAACGTTTGAAAAATGCAAGTTACATCATTAGATAGACAGTTTTGAGTTTATAAATTCTGATTCGATTGAAATCGATTATTCATACATATTAAGCAGAATTTCTTAACACAATACACTGAATTCTGCAAACTAGTAACTTCCACATTAGAACTACCCCTGCTAACTATTTTTAACTACAAGTCCATGCAAGTCTTGAATGAAGTTATCGATGTAGTTACTCATGAATCCAGGACTCGAAAGAAGTTTTTTCCATTTCTTATGATTCTCTTTCACAACACAACCGATTTGGCTATCTTTATCCATCACACATTTCACAGCCTTGCACAAATTCTCTTTAGTAAACATATCATTTTCATCCTTCTCCACTTCTACACCAACCTTAAGGTGTTGTCCCATAAGCCTAGCAGTAAAAATGTGATCAATAGGCCTTGGCAAAAGTACCAATTGACAATCGCACAACACCAAAGACTCCCACATCGACCCATAACCACAGTGAGTCACGAAACAACCAACTGATTTGTGTCTTAAAATCTCCAATTGTGGCACCCAACAATCAAGAATCAATCCCTTTTCTTGAATTCTTTGCTTGAATCCCTCCGGCAAGGCTTCTTCTACTGAATTTGTCCCTTGAGGTGGTTTAACAACTAAAAGAAATGGTAACTCAGTCAATTCAAAGCCTAAAACAAGCTCTTGAAACTGCGTCTTTTCAAGAATCATTTGGCTCCCAAATGCACAGAACACAACTGATCCTGGCTCGAATTTCTCGAGCCAATTTGATAAATCGTGTTGCTCTTTTTTGGGCTCGGGAATCACAGGTCCAACGTAAATGACTGGCTTTTCAAGTAGATTTGCTAGGTATTCACAAAAGATACCTTCAATCTCTCTACATGTTTTTGCAGCTATTACATCGCATCGTCTAAGTGCCTTGTCCAATCGTTGTTGAAACGTGATCCCCTTTCCATATTCATGATATACAAATGACAACAACTTAGCTTCACTTTCATGCAACACCACAGTAGTAGAAGGGTAACCTGGTGGTGGCTTTACTAGCTCAGCAGCGGTTGATGTCATAAAAGTAGCCTTATCCGTTGATTTACATAGTGCAGCAGGGGAAATAAGTAGGTATATCAGAGTTTTGATACCCCCAATTTCTTTCGCTAAATCAGGAATCCAATAAGCAAAATCAAAGAAAACGAAATGGGGTTTTAGATTTTGAAGAATTGATTTGATTTCATCATACAATTCATCAAAAGCAGTTGCTAACAGAGTCTCCATTGGTCCAGGAACATCAGCTGTTGTCTCTGCTCCATAGGGAAGGCCATCAACATGAGGTATTGTCAGTTTATGAAATTTGATGAGATTTGGGTAAAGATTGAGTTTTTGAAGTCTAGTTTCAGCATTTTGAGGCAACAAGAATGTGATATTGTGACCTCTTTTTGCAAGTTCATTTGAGAGATTCATAAATGGAATCAAATGTCCATAAGCAAGCCATGGGAACATCACTATTTCCAACTTTGACTCTATGAATTTCGCCATGTTTTGAATTGCTAACTCTGTTTGGGTTCATTCAATTTATTAACTTCAATCGTACATCTAATGAAAGTTATTTGTACGTCTGTGTATATATTTGTGGTCGATTCTATGGTTCAAATTAATTCAGTTCATCACTATTGAAAAATAATTCAATTGAGTGGGCAACGGATGTCAGGGGACAACCCTGTGACGACAAAAAAATAGGTGACTTATGGGAACTAAACTTTATTATAAATTTTGTTGATTGGTTCCTTATCATCAAATAGTATATAGACAACTGTTATCAATAATTTAGGAATGATGGAGAACGTGTTGAAATTGAGAGTTGTCTGCTTCAGCTTCAACAACAACAAGCTGCTTTCGATTCCACGGAGGAGTATCTTCCCCGTTTGCAGGGCTGCCTCCCGTTCCATCTAGAGACATGTATTTATTTAGAACCAAGTTTGAATTTCAATTTTATAAGTTCTAAATTTAGAATAACTACGTCAAACATGGTGGAAATGACACAAGTGAAAGGTTTAATCTAGTTATTAAGATGTAGCAAGTTTTATTACTTTCCTAAACTCATTTTTTTGTGTAATTTTATACACTTTTTGGCTTGCGTTTCACACTCTGTGACTCCACTTAAGTAAAGCGTGTGGGAGACGTTTGAACGCCACATAGGTTAAAAAGGTGTATAAAATTACAAAAATAAAAAATAAAAAAAAATCAAGAATATAGAATTTTAGTTTAGTTAAAATGTATATTTGAAATTTAGATCACAATCTAAAATACTGATGTCTTATTTCAGATAAATATAGGTTTAAAATTTGACATGTCAATTTAACTTTTGAATATTGATCTGTGTTTACAGTCATTGGAGAAGAATTGTGGAGGAGAATATACAAATATAAATCCCAACAATAAAGGATGTGCAAATGACTTTTTAATTTTCAAGCAGGTTATAAGTATCGTTTTATAATATTATCAATTGATCGATGTAGTTTAACATGTGATAGTAGATTATTTGTTATTTTTATGTCGGTAAATTAACATATAGTTATGCAGTTAGTGAAAAACATTAATGGGGAACACATATTAGAGCCCTTTTGTACATATGATTATCAAATGTTTGGTGAAAGAAGATTACTTGATGATAAACTCATCTTCTTGCAACGTCAAGATAAGTGTGCTGTAAGTTCTTTTTATATGTATAATAACTTTTATGTATCTTTCGTTTTCGTCATCGAAAAACTTTAATATCTATAGTATGTCAGAAACGACAGTTGACATAACTACAATTTCGCTAATTTTCTATTATAAAATTATATATCTTGATATGTTCCCAGCATATATATATATTCAACTCTTGATAGTTCGTTTAGAAAGTTATATAACTTTGTTTTATATCATTAAGTGACTTTACATTATAAAATAAAATTGAGTCTCCTGACATATATAGATGTTCAACCTACATTGTTCTGTGATAAAGAAATATAACTAAAACAAAAGAAAGAAAAAAAGGAAAATACATATTTGATAATATCATTGATGGTTATTCAACTCGTCACTAAACTTTGTTTTATTACAATTAAATAACTTTAGAGAGTACTTTTCTAAAAAAGTACCATCATTCGAAATTATCTCCTGAAAAATTTAAAAAAAGAAGTAGACATATAAAATGAAGAAAATAACCCATAATGGACGGGGCTTTATCCTTATACAACACATATTTTTATCATTTTGACAATCATAATTCTTTTTTAACTATATTACTGTTAGTGTATATAATTTAAACGAATAAATAAAATACTACCAATGAAACTTATTCTCAATTATTTCAGTCTGATTGTCGCAAGCTTATGAAGTATTGGGCTAATGACCCGAAAGTTCAAGAAGCCCTTCACATTCAAAAGGTACGTGGATAATGTTAGTACCATATTATGCAAATCTAAGCGTTAAAGGTTATCGATCACTTACATACAGGTAATTAGTACTCAATATTGTTATTTTTATGTCTATGTAAATTTATATATTTGGCATGAGATTTAAAGTAAATGACACAAAGTAAATTGAAGTTTCATCATGAAAATCAAATATTATTTATTTTGTTTGAAACTTTTAAAGTTAGAGTTGTATTTTATCATATTTTTTGCAAATAATTTTTATAAATTGAATGTTTTTTTTTCTCTCTAAAATAATAAAGTGGTAACACGATTTTGAGTATTTTCTAAATTCGAAATACATATTCAAATTGTATTTGAAATATTCATGAAGAAATACTAATTTCTTAAAAAGTAATGAGAATTTCTTGGGGAAAAAAATCTTAATTAAGCGGGTCCTAAATCACACCTAGTGTTACAAAAATAAAATAAAATTATACTTAAAAAAGATATGTGAGCCCCTGCAAAGATTTTAAAAAAGATATGTGAGCCCCTGCAAAGATTTTAAAAAAGATATGTGAGCCCCTGCAAATATACAAAAGAACTTTTTTAATGTCATTATAATTTTATATTCTTTTTGATGTATTTACAATGATTCATGTTTAAACAGTGGTGATCATGATTATTTGGTACCTTTTCACTCCACACAAAAATGGATAAAGTCTCTAAACTATTCTATTGTTGATGATTGGCGTTCATGGAACGTAAATAGTCAAGTTGCTGGGTAATTAATCTCCAAATTTAACATCCTTAATTACAATTATAAATTCTTAACTAAAACTAATTCTTATTATGTGAGTTGATAATGCTTAATCATTTTTCTAATATCGTATCCTTGTAGTTATACGAGATCTTACTCCAACGAAATGACTTTTGCAACCGTGAAGGTATGAAATTAATTGAAATAATTTTCATGAAAATTGGAAATAATTAATTTATCTCAATTTAGTCAAATTAAATTTTATTTAACAAACTTATCTTAACTTTATATTTGTATTTTTTTCTATTTTTTTTTATAAAAAAAAATAGGGATCAGGACACACAGCTTGTAGATACAAGCGTGAAGAATGTTTTGTTATGTTCAAAAGATGGATAAATCATGATCCTCTATAAATAGTCCTCAATTTCAACTATAAATTATTTTAATGAAATAATATTTTAACTCTTGGAGATCAATTTTATCGCCCACAATATCATTGAAAAGAGTAATCATGTATTTTAAATTGTGAGATGTCTTTATTCTTGAATTCGTATTCATAATATTAGCTTCAGTTATGCAATATTTCTTTGAGTGTTCATAAATGCATTTAAAGGATAAAAAAAAAGCTGTAATTTGAAGAGAAAGATGTATAACTCTTAAAAGCTGCAGCAAATTAAGTATCTGATAAATGCAAGTTACATCATCCGATACATGATCTTTAAGCTTATGAGTTCTGAATTTTAAAACAGGATAACAATTGATCGAAATAGATTAGACATGCATTGCATCGTAGATCCACCCCGGCTAATTATCTAGGTTTTTTCAACTAGAAGTTCATTCAAGTCTTGAATGAAGTTATCGATGTAGTTACTCATGAATCCAGGACTTGAAAGAAGTTCCTTCCATTTCTTATGATTCTCTTTCACAACACAACCGGTTTGGCTATCTTTATCCATCACACATTTCACAGCCTTGCACAAATTCTCTTTAGTAAACAAATCGTTTTCGTCTTTCTCCACTTCTATACCAACCTTAAGTTGTTTTTCCATCAGCCTAGCATTGAAAATGTGATCAACAGGCCTTGGCAAAAGTACCAATTGACAATCACACAACGCCAAAGACTCCCACATCGACCCATAACCATAGTGAGTCACGAAACAACCAACTGATTTGTGTCTTAAAATCTCCAATTGTGGCACCCAACAATCAAGAATCAGTCCTTTTTCTTGAACCCTTTCTTTGAATCCATCTGGTAAGGCTTCTTCTACTGAATTTGTCCCTTCAGGCGTCTTAACGACTAAAAGAAATGGTAATTCAGTCAGTTCAAAGCCTAAAACTAGCTCTTGAAACTGCGTCTTTTCAAGAATCATTTGACTCCCAAATGCACAGAACACAACTGATCCTGGCTCGAATTTCTCAAGCCAATTTGTTAATCCGTGTTCTTCTAAAGGCTCATTTTTCGGTTCAGAAATAACAGGTCCTGTGTAAAGTACTGGCTTTTCAATTTGTGTTGATATGTAGTTACAAAAGTTTCCTTCAATCTCTCTACATGTTTTCATAGCTATTGAATCACATCGTGTCATTCCCTTCTTCATTCGTTCATAAAAATGTCACCGTTTCCATATTGATGAAATAAAAATGACAACAACTTAGCTTCACTTTCGCGCAACACCACAGTAGTAGAAGGGTAACCTGGACATCCAACAATTGACCACATATTTTAAATAGCAAAATAGAATATCAGTGCAAGTCTGAACATAATATACTCTTTCAGTAGAATTCAATATTACATTTTGGCCACAAAATGCAATTTAATTTATCATAAACTATAGCTTTCATATATTCAATCAAAACATTAGCTACAAATCAATCTAATTTCAAATCATGTCAAAACGGAACCAAAAGCCTTTGAATATAAACTACACCAAAAAAAGAGGAGGGAGGAGAAGGGTGACCTGGTGGTGGCTTTACTAATTCAGCTGCAGTTGATGCCATAAAAATAGCCTTATCCGGGGATCGAATCACTGATACAGATGATACAGCAGGTTAAACAACTCTGTAAAGCAGAGTCTTGATACCCCCAATTTCTAGTGCTAAATCAGGAATCCAACAAGCAAAATCAAAGAAAACAAAATGGGGTTTTAGATTTTGAAGAAAACATTTGATTTCATCATACAATTCATCAAAAGCTGTTGCTAATAGACTCTCCAATGATCTATGAACATCAGCTGTAGTCTCTGCTCCATATGGAAGGCCATCAACATGAGGTATTGTCAGTTTATGAAAATTGATGAGATTTGGGTAAAGATTGAGTTTTTGAAGTCTAGTTTCTGCAGTTTTAGGTAACAAGAATGAGATTTTGTGACCTCTTTTTGCAAGTTCATTTGAGAGATTCATAAATGGAATCAAATGCCCAAAAGCAAGCCATGGGAGCATCACTATTTCCAACTTTGACTCTATGAATTCCGCCATATTTTGAGTTGCTAACTCTGTTTCGGTTCATTCAATTTATTAACTTCAATCGTACATCTAATGGAAGTTACTTGTACGTCTGTGTATATCTTTGTGGTCGATTCTATGGTTCAAATCAATTCAGTTCACTGTTGAAAAATAATTCGATTGAGTAGTGAACGGATAATCAGGGGACAACCCTGTGACGACAAAAAAAAAATAGGTGACTTATGGGAACTAAACTTTATTATAAATTTTGTTGATTGGTTCCTCATCATCAATAGTATATTGACAACTGTTATCAATAATTTAGGAATGATGGAGAACTTGTTGAAATTGAGAGTTGTCTGCTTCTGCATCTTCAACTTCAGCTTCAACAACAACAAGCTGCTTTCGATTCCACGGAGGAGTATCTTCCCCGTTTGCAGGACTGCCTCCCGTTCCATCTAGAGACACGTATTTACTTAGAACGAAGTTTGAATTTCAATTTTATAAGTTCTAATAACTACGTCAAACATGGTGGAAATGACACAAGTGGAAGGTTTAGTCTAGATGTAGCAAAAGTTCCTCGAGTACATATTCCGAGTGCAGCTACTCAATCCATATTAAGTTATGTACATTTTTATAACGCAGATTCTTAGTGTAGTTGAAGAATTTATGCAAAGTAATATACTGTAATAGATTAAAATCATGATGGAGATACTTAGACTAAAGAATAGTCAGTCGAATACTCTTAATCTGTCAAAAATACATCTAAATAATTATTATTATTATTTTAAATTTTATATCTAAACTATTCAAAATATAAATTTCACAGCACAACCCATGGGAACATCACTATTTTCAGCTATGACTCTTCTGTAGAATCGGTCATCCTTTTTTCCTGCTTTGCCTTTGATGAATTGTTTTCAATTTATCCTACTGCAGTTTGAGATATAGCATAATTTTGAAGGAATATTTTATGAATCTCATACGTTTAACAATTAATTATATCTTATCTCTATTGTTTTTTCTTAATTTATAAAAAAAATTAAATTGGTGGAATTCAAATATACATATCAAAACCTTCTGATACATTATGTCTCAGCTTACATATTTTTAATGTTTCAATACATCATCTCTCGATAAATTACTGAATATCCTGATATACAAGTGATGTATTCGACCAATATATCACATAAAAAAACCTCTATTTCACACATCTAAAGTAATGTGGTTATATTTAATCCACGTAGAGAAAAGTATGTGCAACAAATTAAACAATGTAGTACTCTCTTATATTATATTATTTAATTATTTTATTTAAATTTTGTATGAACTTTAAAAAAAGTAAATAGTAAATTGAATTTTTATTTAATGTTTTCAATTTATGATATAGCGTTTGCTTTTTGAAAGTTAAATTTTGATCAATTTTTTGAAGTTACGTTGAAATTATATTAATTCAGGAATATTTCAAAAATAACATTTAATTTTGTAGCAGAATTTGCACTTTAAAAAATTCAAATCGAACATTCAAATAAAATTTAACTTTATACCAATCTAATTTTATGTTGCTTGTCCAAAAGGATCATAGCGAAATCTGCCTCAGATGTTAATTTATTTGGATATAATGTATTTAAAATATAAGTTACACTTAATTTTAATTATATATATATTGAAATATATGTATCTGAATTCACCAAATCTAGTAAGATTTAGGGAAAATGGTCTGAATAATACTTCAATTTAGCCGAAATTGTTATTACGATACTTAACTTTTTGAAGAACCATTTACCCCTTGAATAGTATATTTTAAAGGTATGTATGTTCGCACATGGACACATTACTATTTATAATTATGAATATTTTTTATGTCCATATGGACACATATATACATTTAGAATACACTATTAAATAGTGCATGAGGGTAAAAGTTCTTTTCCAAAGTTTGATATCGTTACAATAATTTTGGTCAGAATTCAGATATATTTCAAACCTTTTGCCTAAGATTTATAATGTTAGAAACTAAATTAACTCCTAAGCTAGTGAAATTGCTATAAATTTCCCTTCTTAAATCTCTGAATTAATGCAGTTTGATGCAAGCAGAATTTCTGAATTAGAATTCCGTTGAAACTATATGAATTATAATTCGATTAGATTAAAATTATAATTTCTTTTAGCAAGTTCATTTTAGGAAAAATTAGGCAACAAAGCAAACTTATTCTATTTAGTTACTCATCATAGTATAGTTTGCTATAATTAGCACTCGCGACTAACATTATACATTAATTATGTGGGCTGACTTCGAATTTGTATAATTAGTCATGTTTGTATGTGTATAATTTGCAAGAATATACAAATACATATGTATAATATATAATTATTTAACCTACATACATATACAATCTCCCACTCTCTGCCTTCTCTCGCTCGTCTCTCTCCTCCCTCTCCCAATCTCGCTTGCCTTATATACAAATGTATATATATAATATACAATTATATACATATACAATTCACCTCTCTTCCACTCTCTGCTCTCTCTCTCTCGCTCGCCTCTCTCCTCCCCCTCTTGATCTTTCTCACCTCTCTCCTCCCTCTCTCGATCTTTCTCGCCTCTCTCCTCCCTCTCTCGATCTTTCTCGTCTCTCTCCTCCCTCTCCCAGTCTCGCTCGCCTCTCTCCTTCCTCTCCCAATCTCTCTTGCCATATATACAAATACATATGTATAATTTACAATTATCTAGCCAATATACATATACAATTTACCTTTCTGCCAATCTTTTCCCCCTCTCTCTCGCCTCTCTTCTCTGTCTCCTAGTCTCGCTCACCTCTCTCCTCCATATAATATGTAGCTACAAATTGTAATTATCAAACTATAGCTATGTAGAGTAATTAATTATTTTTAAATGGCTATATGTAAAAAAAAATTCCATTTTATCTTATTTCGCGTACCAAGATATTGATAAAATATTAGTAGTTGTTTAGTCTTTTTCAAGAGTTTAATCTCATTAGTGTAGTTGCATTAATAAATACTTGTGTATAGCACCACTTATTCAGCGAAATTACTTCTACTGGGACCAAAAGATTCCTAAAATTGTTGTTATATTTTGTCCACGTAAAGAAAAGTATGTGTAACACACAAAACAATTTATTACTCTCTCCGATCATTTTAATTTCATATCAATCTAATTTTACTATCGCTGCGCAAGTGGCAATGTCCAGAGCGCGATGTACTCATAGATATTCTTTCCCTGGGACCCTCTAGTTTAACAAAATTTAAAAGAGGTCCCTTCGCATCAATATAAAATAAATATAATAATTTATTGGTAAAATGAATATCAATAATTCAGCAACAATGGAAAAGTTGTTGAAACTACCAGTTTTGTTGCTTCTTCTTCTCCTTCAACAACAAGCTGTTTCGCATTCTACTGTTGAGTATCTTCCCGGTTTGCCAGGACGCCTCCCGTTCCCTCTAGAGACCGGGTGAGCTCGTTTGCACTTATTTATTTGAGGACGAGAAGATTTTTATCCTAAAATACAATTACGTTTTTTGTGATAACATTAGAGGCGAAGTTTGAATTTTTAAATTTGATAGATTTTAAGTTTTGAAATAACTATATGAGATATAAATAATCAAGGTGGAGATGGTTTA
This sequence comes from Solanum lycopersicum, assembly GCF_036512215.1. Lineage (NCBI taxonomy): Eukaryota > Viridiplantae > Streptophyta > Magnoliopsida > Solanales > Solanaceae > Solanum > Solanum lycopersicum. Next base: position 65,474,181 of record NC_090803.1, on the reverse strand, counting down.
TAGGGAGGATGGTGGTAATATCGATTGAAAGTAGGGTGGTTAAAAATCAAATGGAAGCTGATTATACGAATAAAAAAAATGAGTTATTGATTTATCAGTGTAAACGATTTTGTTATTGAATTATCAGATTATTGATTATTAATGATTTGAGGTTTTTTTTTTAACTAGTTAACGGATTGTAAATTAATAAATTACATGTATACCATTCAACTTATAAAGTCTTTGATTTAGGATTTAGAACCTGTTTGTATTATTGTTGGGAGGTCAAAAATACGTATTTTGTGAAAAATTAAGTATTTGACAAATCAATCAACTGCTTTTAAATATAAACAAAAATAGTTTTTGTAATGATGGGTAGAATTAAAAAATGCAGAAAATTAAGTTTTTCAAGACTAAATATCTCTTTCAATGTTTATATTTTTATCAATATATCACATAATAATTAATTAGCATATCTAAGAAGTTTGATTAAGTTTCATCCAAAAATGTTTTATTTTTTATTTTTTATTTTTATATAATGAATATATTTATATATTAACATTTTTAAATTTTGTATATTATTTTACAGAATTAGAAAAAGAAAAAAGATAAGAACAATATCTTTGTAAAATTAGTAGAGGAAGAAAAGATAGCAATTATAGATATCAGCCTTCCCATAAAAAAGATATAATATTAATTGAAAAATTGAATATGTACATTTTAATTTTTTTAAAAATAAAACAGTAAATATTATTTTATAATAGATATTAAAATAATTTATTTTTATAAAATGATCTTTTAATATTCTTACTTGCCTTTTATCGTAATTTGACTTTCATAAACACTTTTCAAACATATTTGTTTATTATATTTTTTAAAATAATTAATCAAACATAAATTATTATTTTTTTAAAAGCATTTTTCTTAAAAGTGAATTTTACAAAATGATTCTACAAATAAGCAGATTGATCAGCAATGCGATACTTGCTCTTAGTTTCATATTTTAGTTTTGACAGTTTTAAACTTTCGATTATTTACATGTGTTAATATTATCTTTTAACAAAATAAAATATATTAATTTATATGCATAATTTATTTAATTTATCAACATATTTTTATATGAGTTTAATCGGTAACCAAACTAAAAAATAGGTATATTGGAGTTGGTAAAGATGAGGAGTTGCAACTTTTCTACTATTTTCTGGAATCAGAATCCGAACCAACTACCGATCCTCTTTTGATTTGGCTACCTGGTGGGCCCGGTTGCTCGGCTGTGACTGCCATTGTTAATGGGATAGGTAGTCGATCGTATTTTAATTTGTTTGTCTGATTTTGATATCATCAATTTTAATAATTTTAAAAGAAAATAGAATAAGATATAAATATTTTTTTAAATTATAATTAAAATTACAGGGACATATATTAACTAAATTAAGATTATATTACTTTTCGAATTAATTTTTTAAAAATAATTTTATATAATTTTTTACCTTATTTGTTATTCAAACATCCGTCACGTGCGTCAATTACATAAAGTTATGGAGTGTGTCATGTCAGTTAAAAGATATATAAAAAAATTTAAAAAAAAAGTGAATTCAGGGTGATAAATTTTAGTTTAGTTAAGATTTGTCTCTGGAATTTTGTTCACAGTTTAAGGGATACTTGCACCTTGTCTAAAAAAAATGTTCTCTATATCCCAATTCACGTGGCACTTTTCATTTTTCGAGAGTAAAAAAGTTTAGTGTGATCGACAATTTGCTCATCAAATCTTCAAGAATTTTGAAATGAACTTTATATATTCGTAAACTACGTAAAAAATATTATAAGTCATAAAATTAATAAGCAAAATGTCACGTAGAATGAAGCGAAAATAGTACATTTTTTTAATTTATTTTTACTTTTCATATTAAAATTTACATATTTATCAAAAACTAATGATTGTCACAACTATTTAACCCTACTACATTTATTAATTGATATATATATATATATATATATATATATATATATATATATATATATATATATATATATATATATATATATATATATATATATATATATATATTTTAAGCAATAATTAATTAATATTAAGAAAAAAATGTAATTTTTTTTTTAAAAAAAAAATAGTCCAAAGAAAATAATAATAAGATATTTTCTTATTAGGACCACTCCGTTTTGTGGAACAAGTCTACGATGAGAGTATGCCCTCGTTCGTACTAAACCCACACGCATGGACCAAGGTAAGTTTTTATTATTATTTTTTTTAAAAAAATAATATTATTATTATAATTATTTACTACATAGTTAAAGAATAATATACTAAATATATATATCATTTCGATTATCGATTTTCAGATAGCAAGTGTAATATTTTTGGATCAACCAATAAACACTGGATTTTCATATGTAACAAATGAAGCTGCATATAAACAAACTGATGTACAAGCATTTGACTATGTCTATGAATTTATAAGAAAGGTAGGTACATAATTTTTAAAATTTGTTATTATAAACTAAATTGAAATCATGTTTATTTAACTATGAATTAATTATTTCAGTGGCTAAATGATCATCCAAAATACATTTCAAATCCATTTTACATGTCTGGAAACTCATATGCTGGCAAGATGATACCAGTTGTAGCCCAATTGATATCAAATGGTAAGGGTAACGGAGGGTAGCTCGACAGTATTAAAAAAAAGATATATGTCTTAGGTCTCAAAATTATTAACAATTTAAGTTTACGATCCTGTTTGATTTTTGCTTTAGACCACTAATTACTTGAGCCACCCCTGGATTCATGTATATAATTGATAAAAATATTACATACGTATCAAAAATTATATAATGTATACGTTTATTACGTATAATAAATCTTAAAGAAATTGTTTTTTGTTTTTGTAAATGCAGGAAATACAGCAGGCAAAGAGGCATTTGTTAATCTTCAGGTTAATAGTTCTCTAATTAAAATTTGTTATCTAATAATTAATTACCGGGCCATCATCAAGTAATTTTTTTTTTAATTTTAGGGGTATTTAATGGGCAGTCCTGGAACATTTCGTCCTCAAGAAGACAATTATCAAGTACTTTTTAGCTATGGCATGGGACTTATATCTGATGAACTTTATAAGGTTAAGTCATAATTAATTTGCGTTAATTACTCTTCAAAATAAATAGGGATAAGACATAGAATCCCATAGACTATGATTGAAATATCAGATACAGACCTTAACTAATCTAAAGTTCTTTTACTCTCCTAAACTCATTTTTTTTGTAATTTTACACACTTTTTGGCTTGCGTGGCACACTCTGTGACTCCACTTAAGTAAAGCATGTGGGAGACGTTTGAACGTCACATAGGTTAAAAAAGTGTATAAAATTAAAAAAATAAAATTCAAGAATATAGCATCTTAGTTTAGTTAAAATTTGTATTTAGAATTTAGATCATAGTCTAGGATTACTGATATCTTATTTCAAATAAATATAAGTTTAAAATTTGACATGTCAATTTAACTTGAATATTGATTTGTGTTTACAGTCATTAGAGAAGAATTGTGGAGGAGAATATACAAATATAGATCCCAACAATAAAGGATGTGCAAATGACTTTTTAATTTTCAAGCAGGTTATAAGCATTGTTTTATAACATTATGATCAATCGATGTAGTTTAACATATGATAGTAAGTTATTTGTTATTTTTATGTCGATAAACTAACATATAGTTATGCAGTTACTGAAAAATATTAATGTGGAACACATATTAGAGCCCTTTTGTACATATGATTATCTTCAAGGCCCATATCAAATGTCTGGTGAAAGAAGATTACTTGATGATAAACTCATCTCATTGCAATGTCAAGACAAGTGTGCTGTAAGTTCTTTTTATATATATATAATAATTTTTATGTATCTTTCGGTCATCGAAAGACTTTAATATTAATAGTATGTCAGAAACGACAGTTGACATTATTACTATTTCGCTGATTTTCTATTGTAAAATTATATATCTTGATATGTTCCCAGCACACAGATATATATATATATATATATATATATATATATATATATATTACCTACAATGTTTGATGATAAACAAATACTACTAAAATAAAAGAAAAAAACATTAAAGATAATATCAAATGATATCACAAATGGTTATTCAACTCTTGATAGTCCATTTAGAAAGTTACATAACTTTATTTTATATCATTAAGTGACTTTACATTATAAAACAAAAGTGAGTCTCCCAGCACATATAGATGTTCAATCTATATTGTTCGGTGATAAAGAAAACAACTAAAACAAAAGAAAGAAAAAATGAAAATACATATTTGATAATATCATTGATGGTTATTCAACTCGTCACTTAACTTTGTTTTATACAATTAAGTGACTTTAGAGAGTAATTTTCTAAAAAAGTACCATAATTTGAAATTATCTCTCGAAGAATTTCAAAAAAGAAAGAAGACAGATAAAATGAAGAAAATAATCCATAATGGACGGGGCTTTATCCTTATACAAAACATCTTTTATCATTTTAATAATCATAATTTTTTTAAACTATATTATTGTTAGTGTATATAATTTAAACGAATAAATAAAATACTACACTGATAGTAGAAACTTATTTTCAATTACTTCAGTCTGATTGGCGCAAGCATATGAAGTATTGGGCTAATGACCCGAAAGTTCAAGAAGCCCTTCACATACAAAAGGTACGTGTATATATATATATATATATATGTTAAAATTAAGTATTTTTTCAGTTCATTTTTATTATATCACTTAGTTATTTGTAATTTTACTCTTCACAGGGAAGCATAGGAAGCTGGGTACAATGTAACAAAATTTCAAGTGTAGGCTCTCCTCCCAACTACACTCTCACGATAGATAATGTTATATCATATCATGCAAATTTAAGCGTTAAAGGTTATCGATCACTTATATACAGGTAATTAGTACTCAATATTGTTATGTTTGTTTCTATGTAAATTTTATATATTTGGCATGAGATTTAAAATAAATGACACAAAGTAAATGGAAGTTTCTATCATGAAAATCAAATATTATTTATTTTGTTTGAAACTTTTTAAGTTAGAGTTGTATTTTATCATATTTTTTTGCAAATAATGTTTATAATTTGAATTTTTTTTTCTAAAATAATAAAAGTGGTAATACGATTTTGAGTATTTTCTAAATTCGAAATACAAATTCAAATTGTATTTGAAATTTTCATGACGAAATACTAATTTCTTAAAAAGTAATGAGAATTTCTTGAATTTTTTTTATTAAGCGGGTCCTAAATCTTGTTACAAATAAATAAATAAATTATACTTAAAAAAGATATGTGAGCCCCAGCAAAGATATACAAAAGAACTTTTTTAATGTCATTATAATTATTCCTTTTTTATGTATTTACAATGATTCCATGAATTTAAAATGGAGGTTTTTTTCTTCTCATGTTTAAACAGTGGCGATCATGATTATTCGGTACCTTTTCAATCCACACAAAAATGGATAAAATCTCTAAACTATTCTATTGTTGATGATTGGCGTCCATGGAACGTAAATAATCAAGTTGCTGGGTAATTAATCTCCAAATTTAACATCCTTAATTACAATTATGAATTCGTAACTAAAACTAATTTTTATTATGTGAGTTGATAATGCTTAATCATTTTTCTAATATCGTATCCTTGTAGTTATACGAGATCTTACTCCAACAAAATGACTTTTGCAACCGTGAAGGTATGAAATTAATTGAAATAATTTTCATGAAAATTGGAAATAATTAATTTATCTCAATTTATACTAAATTGAGTTTTATTTAACGAACTTATTTTAACTTTATATTTGTATTTAATTTTCTGTTTTTTTTAAAAAAAAAAATAGGGATCAGGACACACAGCTTGTAGATACAAGCCTGAAGAATGTTTTGTTATGTTCAAAAGATGGATAAATCATGATCCTCTATAAATAGTACTCAATTTCATCTATAAATTATTTTAATGAAATAATATTTTCTTAACTCTTGGAGATCAATTTTATTGCCCACAATATCATTGAAAAGAGTAATCATGTATTTTAAATTGTGAAATGTATTTATTTTTGAATTAGTATTCATAATATTAGCTTCAGTTATGCAATATTTCTTTGAGTGTTCATAAATGCATTTAAAGGATAAAAAAAGCTCTAAATTTGAAGAGAAAGATGTATAACTCTTAAACACGGCAGCAAATTAAGTATCTGATAAATGCAAGTTACATCATCCGATACATGATCTTTAAGCTTATGAGTTTTGAATTTCAAAACAGGATAACAATTGATTGAAATAGATTAGACATACATTGTGTCGTAGATCCACCCCTGCTAACTATTTTCAACTAAAAGTTCATTCAAGTCTTGAATGAAGTTATCGATGTAGTTACTCATGAATCCAGGACTTGAAAGAAGTTCCATCCATTTCTTATGATTCTCTTTCACAACACAACCGATTTGGCTATCTTTATCCATCACACATTTCACAGCCTTGCACAAATTCTCTTTAGTAAACAAATCGTTTTCGTCTTTCTCCACTTCTATACCAACCTTAAGTTGTTTTTCCATCAGCCTAGCATTGAAAATGTGATCAATAGGCCTTGGCAAAAGTACCAATTGACAATCACACAACGCCAATGACTCCCACATCGACCCATAACCACAGTGAGTCACGAAACAACCAACTGATTTGTGTCTTAAAATCTCCAATTGTGGCACCCAACAATCGAGAATCAGTCCTTTTTCTTGAACCCTTTCTTTGAATCCCTCTGGTAAGGCTTCTTCTACTGAATTTGTCCCTTCAGGCGTCTTAACGACTAAAAGAAATGGTAATTCCGTCAGTTCAAAGCCTAAAACAAGCTCTTGAAACTGCTTCTTTTCAAGAATCATTTGGCTTCCAAATGCACAGAACACAACTGATCCTGGCTCGAATTTCTCAAGCCAATTTGTTAATCCGTGTTCTTCTAAAGGCTCATTTTTCGGTTCAGAAATAACAGGTCCTGTGTAAAGTACTGGCTTTTCAAATTGTGTTGATATGTAGTTACAAAAGTTTCCTTCAATCTCTCTACATGTTTTCATAGCTATTGAATCACATCTTGTCATTCCCTTCTTTATTCGTTCATAAAATGTCACCCCGTTTCCATATTCATGAAATACAAATGACAACAACTTCGCTTCACTTTCGCGCAACACCACTGTAGTAGAAGGGTAACCTGGACATCCAACAATTGACCACATATTTTAAATAGCAAAATAGAATATCAGTGCAAGTTTGAACATAGTATACTCATTCAGTAGAATTCAATAGTTTTAGTCTAAACTTCAGTTACAAATCAATCTGATTTCAAATCATGTCAAAACGGAATCAAAAGCCTTTGAATATTAACTACACCAAAAAAAGAGGAGGGAGGAGAAGGGTGACCTGGTGGTGGCTTTACTAATTCAGCTGCAGTTGATGCCATAAAAATAGCCTTATCCGGTGATCGAATCAATGATGCAGATGATACAGCAGGGCAAACAACTCTGTAAAACAGAGTCTTGATACCCCCAATTTCTAGTGCTAAATCAGGAATCCAATAAGCAAAATCAAAGAAAACAAAATGGGGTTTTAGATTTTGAAGAAAACATTTGATTTCATCATACAATTCATCAAAAGCTGTTGCTAATAGACTCTCCAATGATCTATGAACATCAGCTGTAGTCTCTGCTCCATATGGAAGGCCATCAACATGAGGTATTGTCAGTTTATGAAATTTGATGAGATTTGGGTAAAGATTGAGTTTTTGAAGTCTAGTTTCTGCAGTTTTAGGTAACAAGAATGAGATTTTGTGACCTCTTTTTGCAAGTTCATTTGAGAGATTCATAAATGGAATCAAATGCCCATAAGCAAGCCATGGGAACATCACTATTTCCATGTTTTTTCTTTTCGATGAAATGCTATTTTATTCTGTCATATTTGGTTTTTATTAGAATTGGGGGTTAGTGGGTTTGTGGATAGGGATATGAGTATCTTTTAAAAAATTAAAAGGATCGGTTAGTTGGTTCTTGATCATCATCAATAAAATAGTATTATTAGAGTAAGAGACCAGTCATTAAATTCAGTTTTTCGATAATTTGTTCAAAATTGAAAACTTAATAGTTGAAATATTGATTTTTCTCACAGAAACAACTAAATAAACTGAAACCAAAGTTTAAAAAAAGTTATGTTTGAAGTTTGAACCAGATTATGCCCAGCCCTAATCATACCCATTTTCCATAACGAAGTTTAACAAATGTTAATACCATTTTAAGCCCTGCTGGACAATTAGCTTGATCTGCTCTCTGATAAATGTCATTCCGTCAATCTTCTGGTGAAAATCGTCATATGTGCGTTTTAGGATGATCTCCTCAAGAGAGCCTCCTATTTCTAGAAAATGTAACACAAGCTCATAATCACTTATACATCCTGTAAATGTTGGATTTTATTTGTCCTGATTTCTTACTATAAATAGATTTTCCTTTTAGGATAAGGTTTTGGATTGACTAATCCTTTTTTCTGGTAGGAAAAGGTATAGAACTCTATAAATAGAGAAATGTTACTTCTAACTTAATCAGCATTCACAATGTAGTCTTAATGACTTTGAGAGTTTTAGTTAGGGGGATAAATTGTGGATCACAAGCTTGATATGTTATCACTCGTGTGAACCTCCCCCATGTATTCTGAGTGAATTTGGTTGAGGTTGTTTCCCTCTGTATTTTGTACTCTTATATTTATAGTGGATTGCTCATCTCCTTTGTGAACGTAGGTCGATTGACCGAACCACGTTAAATCTTTGTGTCTTTTGGTATATTTCTCGTTGTCTTCTTACTCGTGATCTTTTGAGATTTGCTTTGCTAGCTTTCGCGTTTACACCTGCTTCCTAACAGTAAAGCCAATTAACTTTACCAGCTTTAGATGTTTGTGAACACCACGATTATGTTCAAATTGACGAGGAGAAGCCAAAATCTGCAAAAATAAAACAATAAGACCTCCCATCAGGACCAAATACAATGGATATATGAAAACTTTGTGACAAGTTACTTTACCTCATCATACAAGATGTTAGTGTATGTTATCTAGCCTCGAACGAAAAAAAAAAAAAGGGTCAGGACATAAACATGAGACAATATAAATGAAAGTAAATACGATATATTAACTTACCCGAGCAATGAAACTAGACAACAAAGGACATGCCTTGGTAAAAAGGTGTGAAATAGTGTAGGCTTCTACCAGCGTTTAACTGAATGTCCAATTCCAACTCTCTTAGATTGTTCAGTACAGGGAAATTATAAGGGAAACTATAAGGACAAATAACCTAGACCACAAAATTATAACAACTTTTGTCAATATAAAAAAAGTGAAGAAGTATATATTTAAGAAGAAGAACCTCACAACGCACCATTTAAAATGGTACAAAATTATCCTTCATCCACCTATTGGCTTCAAAATGTCCTTCTCATCCACCTATTGGCTCCAAAATACCCTTGTCATCCACCTTTGGGTTCAAAATTGACCACTTATTTAACGGTTTTAAAATTAATTTATTTAAATATTTTTAAAAATACTTGGCGCTCAACTATTGGTTATAATTTAATTTATTAATATAATTTTTAAAAATCCAACCCAGTACCCATTAATTACTAACTATACTCCACTTAATTAATAAATCAATTATAATATCAAATTCGCCTAAACACTACTAAAATATAATAAAATTGTAGATTCCTGAAAATGACATGCAAAATTAGTCGAGTCCGAATCGAAGCCCCTATTAAATTTAAGTTGAGCCGCTAATTTTTAGGAAGATACTTTTAATGGGAGTCTCTTCCAAGTTTAAATTCGAAATTTATGATAATAGTACATCCCAAATTAATTCATGCACCTTTTTTTAATATAATTTTATAAATATTTATGATTTGTTTTAAAACCTTAAAAAAAGTTATCTATAAAGTAACATCACATAATTGAGATAAAAGAATAATTAAGACGAATATAGTCAGACTTTTATGTTTAGCGGTAATTTTTATTTAGACACATGAATGTATGATAATTTACTTATATAGATATTTTCACCTCAAATTTTTAAAACCACTCATTGGCAGTAGCTTTCCTGTTGTTGCATTAGTAATGTGACAGTTTATTGTGGGGTTTAATTAGTAATAAGTGGGTAGTGGATTGATTTATAAATTATACCAATAAGTTAAACTATAACAAATAGTTCAGTGTCACATATTTAAAAATATATATAAATAGTTTAAATTTAAAACCGTTAAATAAGTGGTCAATTTTGAACCCAAAGGTGGATGCCAAGGGTATTTTAGAGCCAATAGGTGGGTGGGAAGGGTATTTTGGAGCTAATAGGTGGATGAAGGGTAATTTTGTACCATTTTCAATACTTTAAGGGTATTTTAGATCTTTTTCCGTATAAAAAAAAACAACCTTGTCCAATGGTTAGCTCAGATAGCTAGTCGACATTCCGAAAAGGAATCTCTATATGAGGCCCAATGTATGTAAATGACTCTAGATTTGACGCATCACCCTCCAAACCCGTGATTAAGGGACACCGTGATATTTCCATGGATTTCAAACTTGGAAGCGGACCAGTAGCTTTCAAATTCTCCAAGCGTCTAGAACCTGAAACACAAACATGCTCAAGACATGGACAATTGGATAGGAAAAATGAATGATCTCCTTCTTCAGACTGACATTGACCAGGGTTAGTGATTTTGAATTAGAGCAAAATCTGGAAAATTTTAGCTTGTCATTGTCCCCAGATGACAATCTCTCAATGTCTGGAAAATCATATTTACTCCATCCACCACAATTTTGCCATCAGTCTACTGCTAAGTCTAATTCAAATAACTTTACTTCCTTATGAATGGCAAACTTAACCCAGTAATCAAACATGTACCAACTACCAGAATAGCAAAAACCAACTCGGAATTGATCTAAAGTTGGACCCTGGTGCAATACCAAAGCTTGATTTACCAACTTCATAAAACTGCATGGGCTCTTTCGCGAGTAAGATGTTTTATCGCGATCATAAATCTAAAAACAGGCAGTCGTATACTGCCATAAGTATCTCCAACTACGAGAGACAAGACAGGTTTTTGCTGCCTCCTTCACGGATAAACAGGAAAGAATGACCACAAGCAACTCCTCATTCAATTCATCAATCTTGGGATCCTACACATAAATAGATAAACAATAGAAGTGGGATGTCAAAAAAAAAAAAAGCTTAGGTGGAAACCAGAATTACCTGTCCATCAGCCATTCTTCTTCGGTTATTATATCCAATAAATATAGAAAGAGGAATGGAGACCAAAGCCTACACAAGACAAGCACAAAGTGTTCTAGGTAACTTGAAATCTAAAGGACTCAAAAACTTTATGCAGCAAAAAAGGTTTTCTACCCAAGTAAGTCGGTGTGAAGCATGTATCTCAAGTAAAAATTTAAACAACACATGTGCATGACGCCCCCGGACAAACCAATAGAACTCTACCAGGCAGATATTAACAATGAAGGGATTAGTTAATGTGTGAATATTATTTATGTAACTATTCGTTATACGAGGATTAATTATACATATACTAGTTACTCCTAGTTTGGTTTGTTACCATTTTTAAAATTTCGTTTGGCCAAAAATATTAATGAGAAATCAGTTTGAATTGAATTGAATTGAAGTTAGGGTTTGTCCATAGAATTGAGAAAATCTCATAATAATAATATTACAAAAAAGGGGATCTAAAACTAAGTTGCAACTAGAGCTGTCAATATGGGCTAGTCCACCCCATTCGGGCTAACCCATACAGACTTTGACATTTTAAAGACCAAATCGGGCTAGCCCATTTTTAACATGGACCAGAAAATAGTCGGCCCAACCCACGAGTATGTGGGCTATGGGCTTGCCGGGCCAGTCCATTTTTTTTAAAAAAAGTATATATTTTTATAATTATTAAATTAAATTATAAATTATAATTTAAAAATATTATCATAAATTTTGACAAAACAATATTATATCATGTTAATGTTACTACTTGTTAATCAAATCCACAAATAAAATTAACTTTATAATATTTATTAAGTTTTTTTTCAAGTAAATAATAAATATATTAATAGAAATAGGACAACTTTCACATATAGCAAACACAAAATTCATATTTTTATGTTATAGCAAAAATTTGCATAATTGTGCTCCATAGCAAACATATATATGTGTAATTTGTTATACATATTAAATTGAAGCAAATTGTATAAAATGAATTGTATAAAATGAGAAAGAGAGAAATTATATACAATTTGAATTTATATAAAACGAGAAAGAGAGAAAGACAAAAGAGACTTGGGCAGGGGAATATTTATATTGTATAATTATAAGTGTATAAGATGATTATATACAATTTCAATTTGTACAAAATGAGAAAGAGAGAAAGGCAAAAGAGACATGGGCAGGGAATATACAATTGAATCGAATTGTATATAACGAGAAAGAGAGAAATTATATACAATTGAAATTTGTATAAAACCAGAAAGAGAGAAAGACAAAAGAAACTGGGCATGGAAAATTTTTATAGTATAATTATAATTGTATAGGATTAAAATACATATATTTGTATGTGTATATAATTTTTCTCTCGCTTTATACAAACAGAAACACAATTTATACATTTCCTTTCGGTTTGTATAAGCGAGAGAGGCGACGGTGGCGAGTGAGATTAGGGAGAGTGGCGGGCGAGATATGGAAGAGGGGAATGAATATATATGTATTTATACAATTTTCTCTTGCTTTATACAAACACAAACACATTTTATACATTTGTGTTTGTATAAAAAGCAAGAGAGGCGAGCGAGTCTGCTATCAAACGAGAGTGGCGAGCGAGATTTCACCAAAGAGTGGCGAAAATAGCTATAGTTTGCTATATAGGATACAATTAAATCAAAGTATATTTAAAGCATTTAATTTGAATTAATAGCTTGCTATTATATACAATTTTCCCATAGAAATATTAACCTAATTATTTTGAGTTTAGACTCTCTTTAATTTTAAATTTTAATATTATATTATATTTTTTAATTAATTTTTATTGGCCCACGGGTCGGCCCTATCAATATTTCTCAAGCCCCTCAAATCAACAGGCTTAGCCTGACCGGGTTTAAAAAGCCCTTTTCTTAAATGCGCTCCAAACATCTTAGCCAATCCTTATTAAATCTCGGGTTAGGCCAGGCCAACCCAACGGGCCTAGCCCATATTGACGGCTCTAGGTGAACCCGGGATTTGGACCCAATCTCCCTCTTTCTCTGTCTCTCCCTCTTTTACTATATTGTTTATTTGCTTTTGTTTGGTTGCCGCTAGCTTAGAGTTAGGAAAACTCCGATCCCCGTCGAAAGTCATATTGTTTTATCGAACCTAAAATTGAACCAAAATTCAAATTGATAATATTTTGAACTCGTAAGCTTCGCCTAATTTAAATTTTAGGAAGTTTGACTTCAAATAAAATTCTCAAATTTTAAAACAACTATTAGCCAAATAGTTAGTTGCCGGAAAGCCGCATTAAACGGAACGTCTTAGGTGCCTTCAAAACCTTCCTAAGACGTTAATAAGAATTCCCGAACCCTTTTAAATGTTTTCAAACGATTTTTCTGTTTAAGTTATTTGAAAACAAGTTTTCTTAATTTTTCTTAAAAAATTAAGTGCCGACTCCCTAAAAATCGAAAATTTCTTAACAAATAAACTCTCCGATTTTTCGATAAAGCAGAGGCAAATAAAAAATCTAGAGTTAATAACTTGTGAAAACAATTGATAGTATCAAAGTTATTAACTCAAAAACATGTATGTTAGAGACGGAGAAAACTCACAGATAAAGTAACCGCTTTAGGGCTTATGATCGGAAGAGATTGGCGGCCACAGGGAAATTCATTGGCTACTTTATTTTTTATACCAATATAATTTATTCATTTTTTAAATTTGATTATACTAATATAATAAATAGGAATATGTTTGAGGATTTCTTTTTTGGATTTCCACTTACCGCTAGCTACAAAGTCCCTGTTATTAAGTTTGGATGGCACTCGGAGGAGTAAAAAGGTAATTTTATATTTATAATTTGTAAAAAAAAGTAATTATTGAGTCAATCTGGCACAAAGTTATCATTTTTATAATGAACAAAATGATATTTAAAAAACCCTTATCATCAACAAATCAAATATGGTATAAAGACGTGTAAGCATAGTAACAAAGACATTTATATCACATAACAATGCGGTAACAAACTTAAACAGTCATATATCATACATAAAAAAACTAAAGTTTGAAATCAAAGCTATGATATATATTCAGACTTCAGAGACAAAAATAAATGAGGCCTTTCATAAAAACACGCAATGCATTATAGCATTTGAATAAAGCATCCTGAAAGCAACAAAAATTAAGTGTTAGAATTTGACAATATAGAAAAGGAAAGATAAAAAATTAAGAGTGAATTAAGAACACCTTACCAAGTTAAAAAATTCTTTTACAGACAAGGCCTCAAAGTCTTCCACATTGAAATTATATCCATAGCCAATATGATTGCCCCTATTGCTATCTGAGAAGGGTCATATATCAACAGGCTCCCCTCTGTACAAAAAAATTAATTCATGATTATTATAAACAGACAATTTAAAAAGGGGAAATTTAACAAACTAAGAGTTAATCCATTACCTTGTACAACATTCATTATGTTTTTGTCTGATTTCATTCTAATCTCTTCTTTCTTTGAATCAACCAGTGCATAATGAGCGCACAACCTTGCTAGAAAAAATGCCGTGAAAAAGAAAGGTGTAATCACGTGTATCTTCCAGTCAAGGGCTTTCGAAATAGACAATTCCATCCAGCCAATTGATTCACCATCCATGACGCGGGACTTGACATCATTCAACAGTGGCTTCACTTGTTTATACATCCGCTGATTCATTTTCACAGCAAGACACAAACAAGCACACGGTAGTAACTTTAAGCGCTTTTTCTACAGAAAAAAAGAAATCATTTGTTAATCAATTAGGACCAATCTCACACACACACAATTAAAAAAAGAAATACTTACACTTATGACCCTCACTTATAGAAATTTGTTTAGGGGTAGCATTGCCACGTAGACAGTGTTTTTTCTGAAACAAAACTCTCTAGCAGCCTGCATAGCAAATGCAAGCATTATTATACTCCTCTTTTTCATAAAAAACAACAAGTTAAAATAAAATTGAAGACTTACGTCAACAAAGTAAATGAATGAGTTTCTTCGTAAAGCATTTCCTTTGGGATCGCTTATTAGATTTAGAGTTTCGTGCTCCAGCTTCATCATGTTGTGTATGATATGTTCATCATCTAAGCCCTCAACATCGTCATCGTCATCATCATCCGTGACCAAATTCTATTTTTTTTATATTCACTAATCAGTTTTGTCACGATGGAAAGTCGATATCCAAATTGCAACTGCATCTTCATCCTCATCTGGAGAAAAAGGCGATGCATACATGATGTCAAACAACTCTGGATTCTCTTGTTCCAGCTGGTCATGTATTTCTTCTCCATAAGCATAAGGAAGATCATCGTCGCTGTCATGATAGTCTTTATACTTTGAAATAGATCAAAAACATCAGTAGTAAAATATAAACGGAAAACAAAATTTCTTTATATATTACAACATAAATGATATTTAGTATTTCTTAAGAAGTACACCACTACCTTCATGTTGGATGAATTTCGTAAGAAGATTTTGCACCCTCTCGATTATGTTTTTCTGGTTTTGAATAATGGAACTGTTGATGTAGTACTTGTTGTTCTAAGTATTGCTAGATTATTCCTACAAGTTCGGAGGATTTCAACGACCTTCCCTTCGAACCTGCTGCTGCTGGTTGTTGGATCTCCGTTATCAAACTCTTCTGGAAGAGTCAAATCTACAAATACAATCTTTTTCTTTATCAGAATTCAGTCATAAACACGTTTATCGAGACACAACAAATTGATTAGTAAACTGTATAGAAATAAGTCATAAAACAGGGTTTTCATCAAGAACTTCTAAACTGAAAAGGGATAAACAATCATAAAAAAAAATATTGAGATTCTTGTATACCTTGTCATTTCGTCCCAATAACATTTTTAAGTCATTAAACAGGATTTTCATCAAGAACAGTAATTCTTCTAAACTGAAAAGGGCTAAACAATCATAAAAAAAACAGTTGAGATTGTTGTATACCTTGCCATTGCGTTCCAAAAACATTTTTAAGTCATAAACAGGGTTTTCTTGACAAAACAGAAATAAGTCATAAAACAGGGTTTTCATCAAAAACTTCTAAAAAGAAAAGGGATGAACAATCATTAAAAAGAAAATCCAATTGAGATTTTTGTATACCTTGCCATTTCGTCCCAAAACATTTTAAGTCATTAAACAGGATTTTCATCAAGAACAGAAATTCTTCTAAACTGAAAAGGGCTAAACAATCATAAAAAAAAAACAGTTGAGATTGTTGTATACCTTGCCATTACGTCCCAAAATATTTTTAAATCATAAACAGGGTTTTCTTGACAGAACAGAAATAAGTCATAAAACATGGTTTTCATCAAGACCAGTAATTCTTTCTAAACTGAAAAGGGATAAACAACCATAAAAAAGAAATCCAATTAAGATTCTCGTATACCTTGACATTTAGTCCCAAAAACAATTTTAAGTCATTAAACAAGATTTTCATCAAGAACAGTAATTCTTCTAAACTGAAAAGGGCTAAACAATCATAAAAAAAAATCCCAGTTGAGATTGTTGTATACCTTGCCATTCCGTCCCAAAAACATTTTTAAGTAATAAAACACGATTTTCTTGACAGAACAGAAATAAGTCATAAAACAGAGTTTTCATCAAGAACAGTAATTCTTTTAAATTGAAAAGGGATAAACAATCATAAAAAAAGAAAATCCAATTGAGATTCTTGTATACCTTGCCATTTCGTCCCAAAAACATTTTTTAAGTCATTAAACAGGATTTTCATCAAGAACAGTAATTTTTCTAAACTGAAAAATGCTAAACAATCATTAAAAAAAAACCAGTTGAGATTATTGTATACCTTCCCATTCAGTCCCAAAAACATTTTTTAAGTCATAAAATAGATTTTCTTGACTGAACAGAAATAAGTCATAAAATAGGGTTTTCATCAAGACTAGTAATTCTTCTAAATTGAATAGGGATAAACAATCATAAAAAAGAAAATCCAATTGAGATTCTTGTAAACCTTGCCATTTTATCCCAAAAACATTTTTAATTCATTAACCAGGGTTTTTATCAAGAACAGTAATTCTTTTAAACTGAAAAGGGCTAGACAATCAATAAAAAAAAATCTAGTTGAGATTGTTGTATACCTTGCCATTGCGTCCCAAAAACATTTTTAAGTTATCAAACAGGGTTTTCTTGACAGAATAAAAATAAGTCATAAAACAGGGTTTTTAATAACAGATAGTATTAAATAAATAGTATTAAATAATATTAGTATTTACTGTGTACTAATCCTAGTCCTATTAGGATTAGTACTCCTTCCTATATCTCCTATATATATCTCCCATGTATTCCCTTATTAGGTTAACACTCCTTCCTACGCCCTCATATTACTCACAAATTACAACCCCGATCCCGTCCTTGTATTTTTTTGGGCTATCATCCTACCTCCAAGGGTTATCGCTGTCTTGACCCACAAACTCATAAAGTCTACATATCTCGTCATGTCAAATTTGTCGAAAATGAGTTTCCCTACGAGTCTGTTTCCTCCTCCACAAATACAGCATTCATTGGCGTCCTTCCCCTTTTTCCAACATATTCACAGGATCCCTCACCACCTTCCCCCACACCTCCACCTACTACCCAACCACCCCTCATCACCCCTTCGACCGTCACCCACAATACACCCGCAACCACCACCCACACTCACAACCAACCCGAACCACCCCATACCCACAACATCTTCAGCCCGATCCGTTTTGGATCCTTCCCGGCCACCCCCGAATCACCACTGCCCGTGCCACCTCCCAATACTCATCCCATGTTAATCCGTGGCAAAGCCGGTATCTTTAAACCCAAAACCTTTCAGGCTACCATACTACCAAATACACCTCTTCCCGATAGTGAACCAACAACCTACTCTGTTGCCTCAAAAAATGCTTATTGGCGTCATGCTATGGATGATGAGTTTAAGGCTTTGACTGATCAGAAAACTTGGGTTCTTGTACCTAAGCCCCACGGGCGGCACCCAGTGGGCTGTAAATGGGTGTACAAAATTAAACACAATGCAGATGGCAGTATTTCCAGGTACAAGGCTCGTTTGGTTGCTAAAGGCTACAATCAGGAGTATGGGCTTGATTACTCCGAGACATTCAGTCCTGTTATTCGGCAGGAAACCATTCGCCTAGTACTGTCACTCGCCGTACGCAACAATTGGCTCATCAATCAGTTGGATGTTTCCAATGCTTTTCTTCATGGCATGCTTGATGAAACTATCTACATGACGCAACCACCGGGCTATGTTGATCCCCGCTTCCCTCAACATGTTTGCAAACTCCAGAAGTCTCTGTATGGGCTCAAGCAAGCCCCCCGTGCTTGATACACACGTCTGAAAACGTTCCTCTAGGGACTCGGCTTCACGTGTTGCGTACACGACACGAGTCTGTTTACTCGACATTCAGCACACGGTACAGTCATTCTTCTTGTCTATGTAGATGATATCATTATTACAGGCTCTACTGCAGCTCTCATTCAGGATGTCACTCGAGCTATGCATACTACCTTCAAAATAAAGGACCTTGGCCCGATACATTATTTTCTGGGAATGGAGGTTTCTCGGACAGGCAGCGGCTTGTTTCTTCATCAGTCAAAATATGCTCGAGATCTGTTGCAGAAAGCTGGACTGGAAAAATGCACCAGTCAACCAACACCGATGACAGTCTCTTCGTCTACGAATGGAGCCGACACCCCCTTTGCCGATATCACCCACTTCCACAGCCTCATTGGGGCTCTACAGTATCTGGCCATTACCCGTCCTGACATCCAGTTTGCTGTCAATCGAGTTGCTCAGCGCATGCATCAACCAAGTGAACATGATTGCCATTGTCTAAAACGCATTCTCAGGTACATTTTTGGCACTCTTGGTCGTGGTTTACTCATTCGACCCGGGGACTTGGAGCTTCGGGGTTTCTCAGATTCAGATTGGGCGAATGATAAAAATGACAGAAAATCTAGATCGGAGTTTCTCATTTTTTTTGGGCCGAACCTGATCTCCTGGTGTACAAAAAAACAACACAAGGTCTCTCGGTCCTCGACGCCCTTGCTCTTCTTGCTGCTGAGACCATGTGGGTCACATATATTCTTCGCGAACTCCGCACCACTCACACTGTTCCTGCTCTCTATTGTGACAACAAATTAAACATCTGTGTGGCCAAGAATTCCTTCCTACACACCAGAATGAAGCATGTTGATACCGATTGTCTCTTTGTTCGCGATGAAGTTCAGGCCGGCACCATGACTGTGCAGTATGTACCCACTGAAGAACAACCGGTTGATATTCTCACCAAGCCTCTCCCGAGCCGACAGCACGATTACCTCAGTTCCAAGCTTCTGTTCGCTTCCGCTCAGCTCAGCTTGAGGGGGGATAATAACAGATACTATTAAATAAATAGTATTAAATAATATTAGTATTTACTGTGTACTAATCCTAGTCCTATTAGGATTAGTACTCCTCAATCCTAGTCCTATTAGGATTAGTACTCCTTCCTATATCTCCTATATATATCTCCCATGTATTCCCTTATTAGGTTAACACTTCATTACAATCAATATTCCTTCAGTTTTCATCAAGAACAGTAATTCTTCTAAACTGAAAAGGGATAAAAAATCATACAAAAGAAAACCCAATTGAGATTTTTGTATACCTTGCCATTTCGTCCCAAAAACATTTTTAAGTCATTAAACAGGATTTTCATCAAGAACAATAATTCTTCTAAACTAAAAAAGGTTAAACAATCATAAAAAAAACAGTTGAAATTGTTGTATACCTTCCCATTTTGTCGCAAAAATATTTTTAAGTCATAAAACAGAGTTTTCTTGACAGAACAGAAATAAGTCATAAAACAGGGTTTTCATCAAGAACAGTAATTCTTCTAAACTGAAAGGGGTTAAACAATCATAAAAAAAAAAACTCAATTGAGATTCCTGTATACCTTGTCATTTCGTCCCAAAAACATTTTTAAGTCATTAAACATGATTTTCATCAAGAGCAGTAATTCTTTTAAACTGAAAAGGCTAACCAATCATATAAAAAAAAAACCAGTTGAGATTGTTGTAAACCTTGCCATTCCGTCTCAAAAATATTTTTAAGTCATAAAACAGGATTTTCTTTACAGATCAAAAATAAGTCATAAAACAGGGTTTTCATCAAGAACAGTAATTCTTCTAAACTGAAAAGGGATAAACAATTATAAAAAAGAAAATTCAATCGAGATTCTTGTATACCTTGTCATTTCGTCCCAAAAACATTTTTAAGTCATTAAACAGGATTTTCATCAAGAACAATAATTCTTCTAAACTGAAAAGGGCTAGACAATCATTAAAAAAAAACAGTTGAGATTGTTGTATACCTTGCCATTGCGTTCCAAAAACATTTTAAGTCATAAAACAGGGTTTTCTTGACAGAACAGAAATAAGTCATAAAATAGAATTTTCATCAAGAATAGCAATACTTCTAAACTGAAAAAGGATAAACAATCATAAAAAAGAAAACCCAGTTGAGATTCTTGTATACCTTGTCATTCCGTCCCAAAAACATTTTTCGTGGAATCTTCATTTTTGAGTAACAGTTGAAGATTAGCTTTGATTTCTTTAAACTCTTCAACGTATGAAGAACTGTTTTTATCAATTTCTTGATTCTCAATTACTTGATCAATTGCTTCAGTCAGCCTGATACTTTCATTCGAAATTTTGTAGAGCTCAGGTACTTGATCCTTATTCATTTTCACAAGAAATTTTGAACCAAAGAAGATGAAAGATTTGTGTTTTTTTTTTAAATATGAAACTGGCGCCTCTGTGAGAGAGAACGCAGTTTATTAAAACAAACCCATCATTTGTGAAATGTATACGTATATATATACATAATAAAATCAGTGTAGAAGTATGAAATGTCGAAAAAAAATATCAAACTAATGGCATAATTATACTTTGGACAACCAAACAGTACCCATGTACTTACATTATGATATATAACAAACGAATATATCATCCTTTGGAGGTGTTTAAAATGATTTAAAAGAGTTTAAGCGTTAAGTTGGTAAAGACATGAGTTGACAATCCGAGTCAAGTATAAAAATCTCACAGTATGTGAATACTTTTTAGAAAAGATCCAAAGAAAATTGAAAAAACTTAAAAATATGAAAACACCTCGAGGTTGTAAAATTTGATTGTTATTGATTTAGTTTGTATTTGAAAATTTTGAATCAATTTAGACTATGTACATGAGCTCTATATATGCAAACCTATGTACTAAGGGGTCGTTTGGTTGGAAGACAAGTTATGGTACAATTAGATATATTAGGAGTACGAAAAATTAATGAATTGAATAATTTTGCACAATACATAAATATGTCCTTTAATTTGGCTTCAAATCACATTTATGTCTTTCAACTTTGGGTGTGCACAAGTAGACACTTAAACTTATATAAAGTTGAACAAATAGACACACATGTCCTACATGTCATTTTTTGTCCAACGTGGTGTCCTACATGTATTTTGCCATGTAGGACTCATGTGTTTTAAAAAAATTTGATAGTTAAAGTGTATGTTTGTGCATAATGAAAGTTGAAGGTCAAAGTTAAAATTTGAAGCCAAGTTTAGAATCCAATGTATGTATTATGCCAATAATATTTAAAGAATAATTTGTTTGTTTACAAAAATACCCTCCATCATTTAAAATAGAAAATAGTTTGAAGAACATCTATTATTCCACTCTCGAAATAACTTTTCATGATACTATTAATTATTATTATTCTTGCTATTATAATCAAATAATGGATAAGAATAATTAAACGATCTCTAATGATCGTTTTGGTAGTTGGTTAGAGTTATGCATTGATATCTATTAGTAATGTAGTGATTATTTATGAATTAGTCGATCCATTATTTTATGCAGATATGAGTTATTCGTGTATTAGTTATCCATAAGACATACATTAGATTATTAGAATTAATTATTCCACTTTCTATTATGCATTAAATAATAAATAGATTTCATCATAAGTTATACATGTATTAATTGTGCAGATTTCTTAACTGTCAACTAAACATTGTATTAATTTTGTACATGTATAATTTATTTTCTATGATTTTATCCACCTACTAAACATGTATAAGTTGTACAAAAATTAATATGAGTAACTTGTTTCTCATCCAGCTTCCAATCACTTATATACATGTAATTATTTTCATTATTTGTGTCTATGTAAACATAATTTGACATGAGATTGAAGTCTCAGTCTAATAGTTACAAGTAACAACTTTAACTTGCATGTAAATGCCAAGTCTAAAAACAATATGCGTACGAATATATGTTTTTCAGGTCATTAGAAACTTTTTATGTACTATCGAACAATAATTTGGTGAATATAAAATGGAGGTTATTTGAGTTAATAAGCTTTGATTATTTTTTTATTGTTGCATCTTTGTGGTTTATACTAGGTCTTACTCCAACTAAATAACTTATGAAACAATGCAGATAAGAAATTAATTGTGTCAACTTTGTACTATACAAGTTACATGAAAATTAATTGAGAAGTCATCCCTATATTTAATTACTTTATGGAGAATCGAAAAGGATCAAATTTGTTTTTGAACTATGCAATTAAAACAAATTTGTCATTCATTACTATGAAGGTCAAATATGTCCTTGTCGTTACTAAAATGGGCTAAATTTGCCCTCGTTACCCCTCCTATTCTATTTTACAAGCACGTAGTAATAAACAAAGATCTCAAAAGTTTATTTTTTAATGAAAAAACACCACACTTGGCTTCAAGTTGCTTGATCTTGCATTTGATGTTTGTGAACAAAACGACCAGATATGTTCAAATTTGACCTCAATTGGCAAGTTAACACTTTAACTTTGAGTATGCACATCTAGATACTTCGACTCATCTTTAGCGTCCAGCTTTGTAAGTAATCATCTAGACACCTCTAAAATTTACATGTCACATCAGCATCAAGTGTCCACGGAAAATAGAGGGGTTGTTAGTTGAGATCAAATTGAGTTCAATAGATATTTTTACTTAATAGTTGAGATCAAGTTTGAGTGTGCCTATTTATATCTTATGCCGATATTCTTTATATAATATTTGTATATAAACTAGACAAACGAGACTATTATATATTGTGATTTGTGATGGATGGGCCTTTAGTAGATGGATTAGTAATAATAATAATTGGACCTAATGTGAACCGAAAGCCCAAACTTGAAATACGAAAGCCTTCTTCTCCGAATCCTCTTCCCCTTTCTCTGTAAACAATCAATGGAGTCCAAACCCTCAAGCGGATTCGGACCCTCCAGTAGTCCTCTACTGTCTCTCTCCACCTTCGTCCACCAGCACTGCTCCCGACTCGGTGCTGAACTCG
The DNA here is from genome assembly GCF_036512215.1 of Solanum lycopersicum. Taxonomy (NCBI): domain Eukaryota; kingdom Viridiplantae; phylum Streptophyta; class Magnoliopsida; order Solanales; family Solanaceae; genus Solanum; species Solanum lycopersicum. The sequence goes on along the minus strand of NC_090803.1, from coordinate 65,450,479 downwards.
CTAACCGATTCGACGAAGCGAAACGGCTGAGTTCTAAAATCGCCGCCGATTTTATGCAGCAGCCGCTGCCAGCGGCGATAGGGAGGAGTTGTTCGTTGCCGTTGCATTCTTATCATCTATCTCTTCCGTTCGCTTCGGTGTCGCAGCGTCAAGAGAAGGTCGCTAAAAATACCGGTTTGAGCTCGGATTATGTTGCTAAGACATTAACTGGAACTTCTGTATACACAGTTAGCAATTCTAACAATGAATTCGTGCTCATTTCGGACCCGAATAGTGCGAAGTCAATCGGATTATTGTGCTTCCGTCAAGAGGACGCCGAGGCATTTCTTGCTCAGGTGAACTTCATTTTTTAAAATGAATTTATCGAATTTTTTCTCTATAGAAGAGAGTGAAAGGAGAGATGAACTCCTTTATCAAAGTAGGGTAGCAGGAAGGGGAAAAGATATGTATAAATTAGCCCAAAAGAGAAAACTAAGTTAAAGATGATTGCTTTAAAAGAAATTATTGGGTAATTATCATTGGAACATTGCCTTCAAAGGTCAAATTATTTATTTTTGGGATGTATTGAACCTGAATATAGTGGAATTGATACATAAGATAGCAGATACAGAAGACATAATGTGGACCTTATTAGTTTGCAATTGAGGCGTTGTTATAGAAGTTTTGATATACATGGAAGGCTTGTTTGTGGAGAAATGAACACGTGAAGATTTTCAGGTACGGTTGCGGAAGAAGGAAGTGAGAGGTGGAGCTAAGGTAGTTCCGTTGACACTTGATCAGGTGAATTTTTGTTTCCTTTTGCTAGGAATTTTTCTTTTAAGGATGTATCTGCTTTGGTGATTATTTTCTTCTTTCCTTTTAAAAGTTTGTACATTCATTTGAAAAGAATTGCAAACTTTAGGAGTGACATTAGATTACTCTATGGAGAAGGCCATTTTCTTGTTTTAAGGATTGAACTTTAGCAAAATTTTAGTACCATGAAAGTGTCTGGTAATAGATATGGTATTTGTGATGGACAGTTTTGTCTCTAGTGCTTATCAAGATTGGTTGGTGGAAAGTCAGAAGCTACTGATGATCGACTTGTGTGTATATGTACAATCTATTTCTTTGCATATATTGATAACTTCTTCTTGCAAGAATGGGTATAAACTTTGATGGTTATTGAATCGTCCCTTATTAGTTAAAGAAGTGTTGGATTCAAATACAGCAGAATGGAGATACCGATCCTAACTTGTTTAGATTGACACATAGTTGATTGATTGAATCAAAACAGAGCATGCATGGTATTTAGCATAAGCAATGGAGTCTTTTCAAACGCACCCCTTGAGATAAGGCTCGATTAGATTACCTGACCATCTCAGGTTAAGATTAATTTACTGAGCCATTTTCCTTTACCATTCCTTTTAGTGATTTCTTCTCTTTTACATCATTAAGATAAATTGTATGCATTATTGATACATTTTGTATCTCTTGTTCATCCATAAAAAAGGGGATCCTATCGTGCTCCTTTTGAGCCTCAGACGTCTGATCTGTCCCGTTTAATATATCTTCTTCTGCTATTAAATTAAAAAGAAAAAATTGAAGCTTAACTTAAGAATGAAAGACATTTTTGTCTCTATTTAACAGGTCCAGTGTACATTAAATAATCTACTGCAACTAGTTGCAGTTGTCTGTATGTGCAAGAATTTCTGTTTTTTGCTTTTCCATTTCTTCCTAAAGGTGTTGCCAGGCACTTGTCCCGTATTTTGAATAGTTACACGTCTTTCTTGTTGGTATCACTTTGCAGGTTTACATGTTGAAGGTTGAAGGAATCGCATTTCGTTTTTTGCCAGATCCTGTTCAAATTAAGAATGCAATGGAGGTAGTTACCCATGTTGGTCATCCTTAAGTTTTGTGTCTGGGATCCTTGTAATTTCCACTGAATGTAGTAGAATTGCACAAGGACGCCTGTTCAGTTGTGCAAGTGAAAGTTATACTGTATATGTATATTCATCTACCTGTGATAGTTTTACGTGAAAGTACACTGGCATGTAGCTTTAACTAATGACCAGATTCCAGAGGTGGTAGAATTGCTTGCAACCCATCAATTTTTGAGGTCCACTGACATACCCTTGTTTTTTCTTCTCTTTACTGTTAATTCAAATATTTCCAAAATGGAGGTCTTTTCGAGATTTGAACTTGGGTTACTGACATGCCTGGTATGTAGGCTCTTGCTCACTAGTCTAGTAAATGAAGCATAGATTATTAATGGCTTGACCTCCATTGCCACCCAACTTCTGTCTCCTCCTCCTGGAAATATCTATTTGGCTAAACATAATATTTCAATGCATGCTTATTAAAAAAATCTGTTCATCTCAACATTGTCTTTTCCTGTGACAGTTAAAAGCTTCTGATGTAAAGACTGGATTTGATGGAGTCCCTGTTTTCCAGGTAGCATATAAACTTTTTTGCCAACTGTATGCAAAAAAACTCTAACATTACATGCTCAGCCTGTGTATTTTTTGAATTATGAGCCTTCACTCACTGGAAAGCTTTTGCTAAATATTTTGTATATCAGAGAGTGGACTGCTGAATATGGTTAAACTCCGCTTAATTCTGTAGCTTTTTGTTCTTGTGCAGTCAGATCTCCTAGTTGTGAAAAAGAGAAACAGACGATACTGTCCAATATACTTTCGAAAGGTATGTTGGTTTTTAATATCTTGAACTGGAACTAGTCAGAAGAAACAAAAAATTAGATATAGTTATTATTCGTGATGGTTTTCATTGAATTCCTTTTCGGGTATACAGGAGGATATAGAAAAGGAGTTATCATCAAGGGCATTGAGAGGATCTAGTGTCTCTCAGCACATTATGGTATCATAATCACTTTTATCTTTCTGTTTTCTTTCTGATAGGGCGTGCAAATAGATTAAGAATGGTCAAACATGCTAAGAGGTGAATATATGATGTCTCTGAGAACTTACTTTTAGTAAGTGTTTTGGAGTAAATTTCATTCGCATTGATCTCTCTTTTATCAAGTGTAACATTGTCTGAATGCGTAGAGGATTTAAAAAATTGAATTTACGTGCTACAGGTTTCACTTGGAGAGCCTAACATTGTAAATTTTGCATGTAATGGAGAGGATTAATGGTTGAAAGTTTTTACTTGAAAAATATAGCCGAGTCTCCTTAGTCAATTATCATGTTAATGTAAAATCTCTTACTTCAATTACAAGAAGGAAACAGAGTTAAGAACCCTGAAAGAGGTTTGATGTATGTTAAGGACATTAATGCTTTGCTGTTTAAAATCTTTTGTATGTAAAAAATCACCTTGCCAATCCTCTTACAGTCAGTATCTTTTTTGTAAGTTATCAAAAGAAAAGTGTTTCTTTTCCATTCCAAAGATTCCTATCGGACTATCATAGGGGCTTGCTTGTCCATGAAAATACAAGGTTTACTGGCTTTTCTGTATCCGTCAAGATTTTTTGTCATCTGACCCGTCATTGTAACAAGAGACTATATCGGCTAACGTTAACTTGCTAGTATTCTTTTTCTTTATTTACAGGTAGGGACTTTGGAAGATGTCCTGAAAAAAATGGAGGTAGGTGCTTCCTGCTTGGAAATTTTATATGTGAATTTTAGAAGTTGAATTATACTTTGAATTCTTCGTTTCATGCATCAATAAATCGGTTATCGCACGACACGTTGTAAAGATGAATCAATTACATCTTGGTCCGGAACATGTTGAGGGACTGATACCATGAGTACTCATTTCAGAGGAAGTAACATAATGAGTAAACCATAAGCCAAAGAAATTAATACTTATCTACGAGCTTTTACCCATTACCCTTTTTTCCCGAAGGGATGAGGGAAAATACTAAAAACTTGCACCAGCAGATCACACTGTCAAAAGATGTTTGCCCATCTTTAAATGGTTCGTTACTGGAAAATTGAAAGGAAGAAGTGAGAAATTAAAACACAAAGGCAATGCTGAAATGAAAAATTAAAAGGGATGTAGCTTATCCCCAAATTTGAATTTCAAACGGCGTAGAAAAAGTGATTTCTGAGATAGCATCTAAAAGCTTTTCTATTCTATCCTTTGTTTAAGCAGAGAAATCTCTCGGTTACTACTCTAAACTTCTCTCTGTTTCCGGTGGCAGATAAGTCAGAGAAATTCTGGCTGGGAGGACCTCATCTTTATTCCCCCTGGTAAAAGTCATTCACAGCACATTCAAGATGTTACTAAAGCATAAATTTCTTGCAAGCAGCTCCTGTTTGAAACAAATCAATATAGAGGCAGGTTCATATTCTCCTCTGCACTTGGTCGACCCGAATAATCCAAATAGTTAAGCTCCGTATGCTTTCTACCTCTGACTTGTTTTATCAGTAATTTCTAGAAGCTTTTACTAATTTCTTTATATGTTCAGGTACTGCTGGATTAGCTTTAAGAAGATACATAAATGATCAAGTTCTTGCTTGAATATTTAATGGAGGGAACAACTAACATGTTATATACATTAAAAGTCAATGAGTTGGTAACTAGAGGCACAATTTACTTGGTGTCTGTCATCTGTACATTGCACAAGTTGAATTGTTGATCTATGTTTTGACTCAGAGGTAAATTATCCCAGGATGGTCTCCCATTTTATTTGAGAATGAATGAAACGATAACAAGTTATGATACCCTCAGTTTGCGACGAAAATTAGTAAAGTTGTGTGGTGCTCTTCTGGTACATTATTAACTACATGTTCTTAAATTGTGGTGTGTTGCTTTGTGTCATCCAGTGTTACTGGTCTTGACTTGTGAGTCATGCTCCAGTAGACGATATCGCTGAGCACGCTGATTCGTAACTTGCACCAACTAACTGCTGAAGCTGTTGGTATAAAATAATTAGAAACATAATAAAGGTCACTTCTGGATATATGTAGTGATAATATAATGAACAACCTAAAAAAGACAATTTTTGACTCATCTGCAACAATGTACCTTCCATTAATATGTTGTTAACAAAGTGGTTTTGATCATTTTCTCTCACTAATGTTCATCTCAAATTACTTGTCCTGTTTTGTTCTTACTCTCATTTTTTTTTTATTAGATATGATCTTTCTTCAATAAATATTCAGTACTGAATCGTTTCTATACTCATTTTTGTTGTAAGATATGATCTTTCTTCAATAAATATTCTGTAATTGAAGTGTTTGTAGTTTTCAAGAACAATTATTATTGAAGACAGAATGAAAATTAAAATGATAAATAATTTGAGATAATTATGTTTAGAAATCACGATGGCGGGGAGTAATATTCATGTAAATCATTGAAAGGGTTGACATTGAGTGTACAACAATGATTTTCTACCCTAATATCAACATGGGAATCTATTGTTTTGGTAAAGAGTGGTTATCTCACCTAAAGCCTATTAAAATGATCATTTGTTAAAGATAATCATTGCTGGTTTATTTATTTATTTATTTATTATAATACATTATATTAGTTCTAAAAATGTGTAGAAAATCAAGTATTGGTGCGACCTTGCAATTTTGTAACAGCTAAAAGTGACATTTGTTTGTTCATAAGACATTGACAGCACAACTATACAAGTTGTTGCCCTTAAGTTATTAGCTGCTCTTCCAAATATTTCTAAAAAATATGAATTTTAACGTTTTCTTAATTATTTTGTCTTCACAATTTTATTTTAGTAATTCTTACTCCAAATGGCAAGCACTCTGCTAAGTTGAAAAAGAAATTAACTCATGTCCTCTGATAATTAGAGGTGAATCATGAATTTTAAATTTTATGAGCTTGACTTTATATTTATCTATCGATCTGCTATTTGTTATAATTTTATAAAATTTTATTCATAAATTTATACTTCGCTTTGAAAGTATTAGATTTATATGAACCTGGTATAACAAGGGTGAAAAATTCGGCCTCTGTTGATAATATTACAAAAGAATTAAAACAAAACCATTGTATGTAGAGATTGATCCATAATTTAAGTTTTATGAATTCAACTTTTAAAGTTCTAAGCATTGCGCTTATTATATTATTAAAATTATGAATCCATATTTTACTATTATTGATATTCAAAAAGAACTTTTATATAAAAGAATCATTTTCACATCAAAAATATTAAATTCATAATAAGTATACAACCGCCTATATGTGTAATTTAATTATTTATAATAATAATAATAATATATTATATCTTATTTTTACGTCAATAAACTCACTTTTATGAGTGATCTAGTGTGATAATAACATATTATCAATAAACAAAAGTTAAACTCAACAGCAAAAAAAGCCCATTTGCCCTTCCCTTTGAAGAAAAACGAATTCACTCAACAGCCATTATCAACTTTGTATCTTAACAATAAAGGATGAGTATTTTAGGAAATAAAATAATATAATATTATTTTTTTTCAAAAATAAATAATAACAACACATACATTATAAAACATATGGCAAACAATTTAAATCTCCTTCCCTTTATATATATTGATGTCCAAGCTAAGAAAATGAAATGTTAAAAAGACAAGTAAACAACACTTGGAGCTTTCTTAGTAGTTCTAATTACTTATTCTTTAATCTTTTCATAATTAGGCCTCCTCTCTGTCTCTCTAACAACTATTGCCAAATCCCTCTTAAATATATGTTAATCACTCACTTTTAAATTAATCAACTATCTTACTTGCTCATTAAAAATATTATTAAGGTTGGAGAGAGTGAAAATTTCACATTTTATTATATAGTACAAAGAAAAACTAAGCACTCTCCTTTCTATACACAACATACCAAAAAAAGAAAAATGATTATGAAGTCCCTTCCTTCTAAAGCATTGATCATAAAAATCAACTTAGTTTTTTTGGCTTGTTTCTTGATTGGTTATGCTGCTATTCTTCTAAAGCCATCAACTTATGTTTATCATGAGTATGCAACATCTCTTGTTAGATGTTCATTGAGAGAATGTCATCATAAGGTAAGGTGAGCTTTAATTTTTTGTTTTTTCTTAATTTGTATAGGTGGAAATGTCTAATAATTTTACGCTTCGCTATACTTTGGACCAATTCATATTCTTGGTATTAGCTAATCGTCTTATATTTGCTCGACTTTTTTAATGAATAAAGTATGACTAAGAGCAAATATGAAACGATTTGTTGATGTTGAAGATATGAATGAACTCAAAGCATAACAAAGGGTGAAATTAAGATATTTTAAAGAAAAAGGTGAGTTATTGTTTTTTTAGTAATAAAAAGGTTCAATTTACTTTTTATTATTCGAAATATCTTAATTTAACCCTTCATATTACTTTAGGGTTATTCATGCATTTGTCATTAGCAAATCGTCTTGCATTTACAAGTACGACACGATTTGCTAACAGCAAGGCTATGAATAACCTCTAAAGTATAACGAAGGATAAAATTAATTTATTTCGTAAATATAGACCATTGTCCATTCTTTTTATTCAAAATCAATAAATTTATAACTCTAGATATATTCATCTGTTTGAATTAAAAAAAAAAAAACATGAACTATTTTTTTTCTCTTCTTGTTTTGAGTAGGGAGAAGGAGGGATAAAGATGAAAGCAGTATTAGAAGAAAAAATAGTTATGAATGAAGAGAAAAAGATGGTATTAAAGCGCGAAAAGCCGAGTTTTTTAAATAAAATGGGGAGAGGAATGAAGATAGGAATGGTAAATATGGAAGGTGAAGATGTTAGTGAATGGAAAATCTATGGCCAAATAACAAACATAAAATTCGAGAAAGTCTCGAATTTATTTGAATGGAAAGATATTTTTCCAGAATGGATAGATGAAGAAGAAGAAATGGATGGACCAATGTGTCCTGAAATACCAATGCCAAATTTTAACAACTATAGAGATAATATGGATATGTTAGTTGTTAAATTACCATGTAAATATCCACAAGAAGGATGGGGAAGAGATGTTTATAGGTTGCAAGTGAATCTTGTGGCTGCAAATTTGGCTGTGAAAAGAGGAAATGGAAAGAAAATGAAATTGATTTTTTTGAGCAAGTGTAGACCTATGGTTGAAATGTTTAGATGTGAGGAGTTAAAGAAAAAAGAAGGTGATTGGTGGTATTATGAGTCAAATATGGATAAATTGGCTCAAAAAGTTTCACTGCCTATTGGTTCTTGTATGTTGGCTTTGCCTCTATGGGGAAAAGGTATGTTTACACTTTCAAACTTTTACTAATTGCTATTTTTTTTTCTTCGATGATCGAACTGCTATAACATGTTAAATCACAGTTGTGATCATAAAAAATAACAATGATCATTATTAAGAAGTATTGGAATGTGTTAATTTCGAACATTGTTTACAATGATCGAAATGTGTTAATTCCCAGCATGTTGGATTACATTGATCGTAAAGAAAATGTCATAGTAGGTTGATGTTGTGATCATGCTCAAGTTATATTGGAATGGGATGTGTTAATTCCTAACATGTTAAATTACGTTGATCATTAAAAAAAAATGACACAGTTAGTATGCGAGACGTATCGAAATAATTTTAAAAAATAATACGCGCCAGGTAGGGGTCGAACCTACGACTTTCTGCTTAGGAAACAGACGCTCTATCCACTGAGCTACAGGCGCTGCTACGATAAAAATTAGTAACAAATATTTATACTTATTTTGAATAATAAAAATATTTTTTTGAATTTTTTTCTCTTCACCAAATTATAATAATTTTCTCAAACGTTTTGGTTATCTCATACTTGTAATAATATTCTCAAATATTCTTGGTTAATATTGTCTGGCAACTAACTTGAGACTTTTTAGTTATATATACCTATTAGTGTTACGATTTTTTTTATAATCAAATCATTTTTTCTTTGTTATAGAGATAATTTATTCTATTTTCATGATTACAAATTGCATATTTTAAACTTTTTTACTCTGTAAATATTTTTCAAGTGACATGATAGCGTTAAATATTCTTTTATATTAATGGTGTGTATAACATTTATTGGTGAGAAGTTTGATTTTAAGTGGTTGGTGCCAAAAGGAGGTTGAAATATTCAAATAGTCAGTAAAATGTTTGGTAGATTTTGAGAAATTAAATGTCTACTTGCATATATACAAAATATATTGGCTAAGGCGTGTCATGAAAATTTATACTAATACACAAAAATGATACAAATATTATTTTTTTCTCTTCATAATAAGATAAGTCATGAATGTTCAACTAATCAGAAAACCTGATAAATACAATTTAATTGAACACAAATATTTATTAGTCCACATGCTAAGACCTTTCTATTAATTATTAATTACTTTACTAACCTCCAATATTTTATGTTCATTGTTACCAATGATAAAAATATATGATTCAGATTAAATTTACTGAATATTATAAACATATTTTGATTACAGAAATCAACGAAGTGTATGATATATCGAAAATAGAAAGAAGCACAAAGGTACCAACGCGAGAAGCTTATGCCACGGTTCTTCATTCATCAGAAACATATGTTTGTGGTGCAATAACATTAGCTCAGAGTCTTCTTCGAACTGGAACCAAACGGGACCTTATTCTTCTTCTGGATAACAGTATTTCTGAATCTAAACGCGACGCGCTTATAAAAGCAGGGTGGAAGCTCCGGTTCATAAAGAGGATAAGAAACCCTAGAGCTGAGAAAAATACGTATAACGAGTATAATTACAGCAAGTTCAGGTTGTGGCAGCTTACGGATTATGATAAAATCATTTTCATTGATGCTGATATCATCGTTCTTCGTAACATTGACCTCCTTTTCCATTTTCCTCAGATGACCGCTACAGGTAATATCAGTTATTTCAATTTATACGTCTTACTTTCTTTGTTTTACTAGCCTTTTTTTTTTATATAAGAAAACGGGTGTGGATTCATGGTTGGGCCGGAGACAATCAACGTAACATGTTACTTATAGAATTTGTTATCTCTATTTCCACTATCAAAGTCATTTTTTAAAAAAAAAAAATCAAAATTTGACCTACTAAATATAGAAAAATTGAAAAACTTTCTGAAAAATATTTTCTCCATATATATATACAAAATAAACACGTTTAATGATTTAAACACTCTTTATATAAATATTATGGCATGGTATAAAATCACAAGTTTTTAGACCATATATACGATTCTTAAAATTCGTATACAATCGAATTAAAACACTAAAAATGAAAAAATAGAGTTTGAATATTTAAATTTTGAATCTGTCATCTGCAGGTAACGATGCATCAATCTTCAATTCCGGAATAATGGTGATCGAGCCATCAAATTGCACCTTCAAAATGTTCATGAAACGTACAAAAGAGATCATTTCATATAATGGAGGTGACCAAGGTTTCCTTAATGAGGTATTTGTATGGTGGCATAGGTTGCCTAGAAGAGTTAATTTCTTAAAGAATTTTTGGTCAAATAATTCGAATGAGGTCAGCGTTAAGAATCAATTATTCGCGGCAGATCCTCCAAAAGTATACTCCATACATTATCTCGGGTTAAAACCTTGGGTGTGTTACAGAGACTACGATTGTAATTGGGACATAGGTGATCAACGTGTTTATGCTAGCGATATCGCGCACGAGACATGGTGGAAATTACATGACTCAATGGATGAGAGTTTACAAAAATTTTGTGGATTGACAGAGCAAAGGAAAATTGAATTAGAATGGAATAGAAAATTGGCTGGAAAAATTGGATTTGAAGATGAACATTGGAGGATGAATGTTACTGATCCTAGAAAATTTTCTTGAATTTTTTTAAAATTTTTTTTTATCATCAATGTTTTTTTTTTTTTAATCATTTAATATGTATGCTACTATATTTAGTAGTACTTTTGCACAGAGTACTTATGAACATGGCCTTCATGCACTATTTATTCATGTGTATATAGAGGATGCTTGTTCATTTTTGGAACATGAAAATTGTTTAGCTATTCTACCTCTTTTTTTTTTAATTGTCGTCGTTCTAAGAACATTTTATCATATGTTTATTTGTTCAATATTCTGAAACAAGTCCTATTTCGAGTATCTAAATGATAATTATATTATGAACAAGTTTAAGAGGATGCCAAGTTTTATGCCTAATATATAATACTAACCTTTAAAGACTGATCACATCATTTTTAGTAATTTTCTATTATTAATATATGATAAGAGCCAACCGATTCATTATTTTCGGACGCAAGGATTAAAAAATGGTGATGCATAAAGGGTTGAGCATATACGTTTCACTCGAAAACAAGAAATGAAGCTATTAAGTTAAGGTGCTGCTTTAATTCCCTTCAATATTTTAAGAATATTCTAAATTCATTTAACTCTTCAATTTGTCTATTTAATGTATGATTTTTAAATATTAAATTTTTTATTCAATTAAATGTCGTCATATAAAATGAAATTTATAGTATTTAAAATAATTAAGTTCGTAGGACTATTAAAATGCTATAAGGAAGACTACAAATTAAATTAAGCCTAATTAGTCAACTATAGTACTTAACGATTACAATAAACAAATCAAATAATTATTTAAATTATGTAAGATAGACTAAGTTTTTTTTTTTTTTTTACTTTAAAGAAAAACATGAATAATTGGTAGACCATGGATTTTTGTATTAATTTAATGATCACTAAGTATAACCAACGCAGTGATTGGTATACTTCAAAGTTCAACAAACAAATTTATAGTTGTTTTTTATATACGGATAAATTTTTATACGACAGTCTTCTTTATAATAATATTATACTATTTATAATAAATTTTGCGATAGCATTTTAAGAAAATAAATTTACATAATAATATTGTTAATACAAAGATTTAATTATATAATTATTTTTAATGTGTGGAAGAATTGTTGAGTGGAAGAAAAGGTAAAATTGCTAAATGATTAATTGTGGTGAAGGCCAAGAATTAGCATGTGATAATGATAGATCAGTTGAAAAAAAACAAAAAGAGTATTAGTTGAGCAAACTAATTTTTAGGTGTACCTAACAGCTGCAAAATAATTGTTGTAATACATATTATAATTGAGGTAATTAACACAATATATTTTTATTTTTTATGAGCAAATATTAACAAAAACTTTATAAGAAGCTTCCAAGAGTGCAAATTTGAAATTTATTGTCGGCTATATATTTAAATTCATAAAAAGAGAACCTTTTGCATGTTCAATATTTTGGGTATAATTTTTTAATGTTGAATCCATAAACATTATAAACATTCTTGAAAATTTTATTTGTCACTACTTTTACCCACTTAATAGTAGGCTCATATAACCGATCTCCATTTAATGATAAAAATCGAAATTTAAAGGTTGATTTTTGAATTAAAATTATTATTTTTTATTTTCAATAGAAGAATAGAATATATATGACTATGTGAGTTATTTGTATAACAAAATGGATATATATGAATCACTTTTATAAAGAGAGAGATATCGACATAGTATGATAAAATTATGAGATATATCAGATCCTTTACAATTATATTTTAATAAAATCAACTTTAGATATTGATTTTTTTTATTTTTTATTTTTAAAAAGAAATGATAGCAAAAAACAATCTCGGGAGATTTTTTATTCGAAAATGATTCAAAAACATGTGTTTTTAAATGATCTGATAAAATAATAAATTGCCTCTTTTTTTAATTATTAAAAAAGATTTCAACTTCTTTTATTAAAAGAAGTAGCCAATGGGCCAATTCCGAAATCAGAACTTTAACAAGTGCAATGGGCCAAAAGAACCCACTTGACCCAACTACGTCCTAATGTAGCCCTACGAGATTATGAGTAGTCATAAATTTTGATTTTGGATTTTGGTTTCATTAATTTCATTTTATATAATAATTTTTAGGATAAATGACAGAAATTCCACCTTTAAGTTCTATTATTACAATTATCCCCTATTAATTTTACAAATTCTCAAAATCCCTTATTTTCACACATCAAATTAATGTATCGGCGCATCAAATTAATGTATCTCGCGCATCAAATTAATGTATCTCACGCATCAAATTAATGTATCATATATAAAATGTACATCAAATTAGTGTATCATGTATAAAATGTAATGTATCTTACTTAACAATTAATGTATCTTGCGCATCAGATTAGTGTATCAACGCTTACATTATTATATCATTTGAGGGATTTTTGTCATTATAAACTTATTAGGAACAAATGGTAATTTTGCATTAAAAGTATGTGATTTCTGTTATTTGCCCTAATTTTTATTCTAACATAAGAACATAACAAGGTTGAATATCAATATTCAGTAATATTATTTAAATACTTGAACTATAATTTATTCTAATAGAATATTCAATAAAATATAATTTATTCTAATAGAATATTCAATAAAATATTTCTTATTATATATTTTATGATGTATACGAATACTCAATCAGAATAAATTATTATTTGAATATCTTGATAAAATTTACCTGAGTCGATATATTCTTAATTTAAATAATATTGGTGCACGCTGTACAACATGGATCACAGCTTCAATGTCGGATCTGTCATAGGCTTACGAGCTCAGCACGTGACATTTATAATTTAAAAAATATTATTCACTCCGTTTATTTTTATTTGTTATGTTGTGTTTTTCGAATTAATTTTTAAAATTAAATTAGATTATATAAATTTGATATTTTAAATAAAAAAATTTTAATAGTCAAAAATTATATTACAAGTACTATAAATTGTAATTTTTTAAATATCAATATAATAAAAAATATATTATAAAATATACTCTAGAAAAAAGAAAAGAATTAAAAGTGAACCGAGATAATATAATACCATTTTTTTAAAAAAAAATAATTTAATAATATTTTATAAAATACAACTAATAAAACCACTCAACGTTTACGGCAAACAATAATTAAAGCTCCCTACCCTTATTTGGTGACAGCAAATCCCTATTAAACATAAATTAATCACCTACATTAATTATTCATGTCTCCACTCACTAAAATTATTATTATTTAAATATAAATACATTCTTTACACTTATCAAAAGAATTTTAATTTCACTAGCTAGCATTTTGGTTTGTGGAAAATTAAAGTTGATTATGAAGTCCTTGCCCTCAAAGGCTTTGATTATTAAAATCAACTTAGTTTTCTTGGTTTGTTTCTTAATTGCTTATGCTGCCCTTCTTCACTGGCAATTATCTTCTCTTTATCATGAATATTCAAAATCTACTATTAGATGCACATCATGTGAATGTCATCACAAGGTAAGTCCGATCAGATTTACTATTTATTTTTTCTAATCATATCATGTTACACATGAATTATATCTATATTATGCATATGATGATTATTATTAATTTAATCAATTGGATGACTAGCTATTTAACGATTTTATGATAGTAAAACAAGTAAAGAACCTAGTTTGATTTTTATTTTTTTTTTTGTATTGAGTAGGTGGAAGAAGAACCAATTTTTATGAATGGAACAAATGCAATATTGAAGAAAATGGTGAAACACAAGAAGCCAAGTTTTGTGAAAGAAATAATGGGGAGAGGAATGAAGATAGGAATGGTAAATATGGAAGATGAAGATGTTAGTGAATGGAGAATCCATGGACAAATAATTAAAGTACAATTCAAGAAGGTCTCAGAGTTATTGGAATGGGATGATTTGTTTCCAGGTAAAGTACGTAACAGATTAACAGATCGAGTCAAATTTAAACAGGTCAAATCAATAAACAAACATTCGATAACGGGTCATACTTCAACCTACCCAATATGACCTAACCTCTCTTCCTCTTCTCTTTTGTTTTTTGGTTAAAAAAAAGAAAGTGAAAACTAATTTACTCTCTTAAATTATAAGCTTAATTAATTTTTTTTAAAAATACACAAAAAATTTTATCTCTAATTTTGTTTTTGAACGACGTTGCATCTTGACTTGTTGAATTACACTATTTGACCCAATAATATAATAGTCTATTTCAATTTCAATCTATTGAGTCGAGTCAAGTCAAAGTCAACGAATTAGTCTCAAACCCCACTCTTTCAAACTTGAACATGTTCGACGAGTTACTAAAAAGATGAATTGATTTTACCGCTTTTATTTCCAGGACAGATAGATGAAGAATTAGAAGAGATGGATAGAAGACAAACATGTCCAGAGATACCAATGCCACATTTCTATGGTTATAATAACATGGACATCATAGTAGTGAAATTACCTTGCAATTATCCACAAGAAGGATGGAAAAGGGATGTTTTTAGGTTACAAGTACATCTTGTGGCTGCAAATTTGGCTGTGAATAGAAAAAAGGGTAAAAATGGGAAGATGAAATTGATTTTCTTGAGTAAATGTATGCCAATGATGGAGATATTCAGATGTAATGAATTAAAGAAAAGGGAAGGAGATTGGTGGTATTATGAGCCAAATATGGCTAAATTGGCTCAAAAAGTTTCACTTCCAATTGGTTCTTGCAAGTTGGCTTTGACCCTAAGGGAAAAAGGTATGTTATGTATAGTACTTTCAAGTTATATAAGTTATTTGTTTACTTATCGTTCTTATTAAAAATAAATGTTTGTTAATATTTGTCATTTCACAAAATTAATATATTAATGACATTTTTTTTCTATTTACCCTTTGAATTATTATTAGTTTTGAAAGTATATATTTAATCAACATAAAAAAAATTAAGTAGTTTATTTTCATCTTTATAATAACACTAAATAAGGGTACAATGATGCACTTAATTTTCTTAAGAGGCCTGAAACTTAAAATGTTGACAACTAAATAGGAACGGAGAGAATATCATGCAAACTTTCATGTCTTCTATCTTCTTATTTTGCTTGTTTGATTCGATTTTATTATGAAATAGCTTCACATCGAACTACAAAATAAAGGAAATCAAAAAAGATTGAAAACACAACCAAATGTTTGACAATCAATAACATTTACTCTGAAAAATCATTTCAGGAATGAAAAAGGCGTATGACATTTCTAACGTACAAAGCAGAGAAGCCTACGCCACGGTTCTTCATTCCTCAGGAAAATATGTTTGTGGTGCAATAACACTAGCTCAGAGTCTTCTTCGAACTGGAACCAGAAGGGACCTTGTTCTTCTTCTAGATGACACTATCCCTCAACCCAAACGCGACGCGCTCGTAAAAGCAGGGTGGAAACTTCGATTGATACAGAGGATAAGAAATCCTAGAGCTGATAAAAACTCTTACAATAAGTACAATTACAGCAAATTCAGGTTATGGCAACTTATTGATTATGAAAAAGTTGTCTTTATTGATGCAGACATCATTGTTCTACGTAACATTGACATTCTTTTCAAATTTCCTCAATTGTCAGCCACAGGTAATTTAGTTTACTAGCATTCTGGATATATTTTACGCGTCTTAATTTGACTTATTAGAAGAGTTATGAATTTTACAATTTGAAAGGGGTGTTACTAAATTTGCATATATACTAATTTTGATATTTGTATGCTCTAATATTATTTTCAGGTAATGATGGATCAATATTCAATTCAGGAGTAATGGTGATAGAGCCATCAAATTGCACATTCAATATGTTAATGCAACATACAAAAGACATCATTTCATATAATGGAGGTGACCAAGGTTTTCTAAATGAAATATTTGTATGGTGGCATAGGTTACCAAGACGAGTTAACTTTTTTAAGAATTTCGAAAATTTAAATGAGGTCAGTGCTAAGAACCGACTATTTGAAGCAGATCCTTCGCAACTCTATGCAGTACATTATCTCGGGTTAAAGCCTTGGTTGTGTTACAGAGACTATGATTGTAATTGGGATGTTAGTTATTTACGTGTTTATGCTAGCGATATCGCACATAGGACATGGTGGAAAATTCATGATACTATGGATGAGAATTTGCAAAAATTTTGTGGATTGTCAAAGCAGAGGAAAATTGAATTATATTTTAGTAGAAAAGAGGCAGAAGAAATGGGATTAAAAGATGAACATTGGAGGATTAATGTTACTGATCCTAGAAGATTAACTTAACTTTTTTATTAGGTTCTTTAACTATAGTATAGTCCAATTTTTTTTATTATGTTATTTTTTTCCTTCAAATATTGTGACCCATAATATATACTAGTAATTTTGCACAGAGAAAATTATGGGCATGACCTTATTGATATAATTTTTCAATTCATAAATTTTCAACTTAATTTTTCAAATGGTCATTCAATTTACGATTTTTGTAGTCAAATGAATAAATTAATACTTATCGCTTAAAAACATCACCAAAATTTATAGTCATAAAAAAATATTAAATTTATAAAAGATAACTTTAAATTATTTTTTGAGAAAATGTACAAGTACCCCCTCAATCTATATCCGAAATTTCAGAGACACATTTATACTATACAAAGGTCCTATTACCGCCTAAACTTATTTTATAAGTAATTTTTTACCCCTTTTCGGTCTACGTGACACTAGCTTGATAAAAAAAGTCAACCAGCGTTGGGCCCACAAGATAGTGTCACGTAGGCCGAAAAGGAGTAGAAAATGATTAACAAATAAGTTCAGGGATATAATAGGACCTTAGTATAGTATAAGTGTGTCTCTGAGATTCCGAGCATAGGTTGAGAGGTACTTATGCATCATCCCTTATTTTTCTTATAAATTTTTATCAAGTAAATTTTATTTTATCGAATAAATTATAACAATAAATATTATCAGGTAGTTTGTTATTGGTATCGAGATATAAAAGCACTAAATGCTTCAAAACTTAGAAAGATTTTGCAATTATATGGTTTAACCTCATAATTTCTGGACCTACTTTGCTTCAATAAAAGAAAGAGGGATTAAATGTTCAAGTGAAGCAAATTTTCCATCTTTGAGTAAAGTATTTAATTTATCTTTAAATAGGATTAATTATTAATTTAGTTATTCAGCTACAATGTTTATCTAATTATATATTTAGTGAGGCTATATTTAAAAAATTTAAAGATCTTCAAAATCCTATCCAACCTTTCATAAATGAGTAATTAATGACTACTCAAGTTGGAGTAATAAGGGAGGAGTAATATTTTGAGAAAATGAATGTCTTTTTGGTTTATTAAAATGATAAATAAATAGTTTGAGCCTTAATTTTAGGAAAGTAGTAAATAAATAATTTTATATTAAGTTTATAAATTATATATTTGGGGATAAGTATTTTAAATTTACTTAATACTTAATTAATATGAGAGAAGAATGGAAGCTAAGATTAGAACTTAGAAGATTAGTTGAGAGATTCTTCTACTTCACATATTTCCATTAATGGTCCAATAAAAACTTAAATCACAATGTCTCTTACATAATATTATATTATTTTTTCCGTTTTTTTTTTTAATATTTGTCAATATTTAACTATTTATATTAATCTTTCAGCAATAATATTACTATTTATTAAATATTTTTATTCAACTAAATATTATTATTAAAAAAATTCCATTTCTAAGAAAGAGTGAATTACCTCCATAAAAATTTATAACCCATGATCAAAAGAAAGAAAACATTATCAAATAAAAAAATTTGTCTAATTTAGTAGTAATTTCACGTTTCATCATTAGTCGGTGCCATGCTTCATACACCGTCCTCTGTTCTCATTTATTTAATTGGGTAATTATTATTTTAATGTTTAGTAATGTATCATATTATATTTTATATTTAATAAATATAATATTTAAACAAATAGTATTGTCCTTCGTTGTTATATAATTTTATTTATTAATTTTAAACGATAAATCTATACTAAAATAATATATGAGAAAGAGTTGTCTATAAAATGACAGAATAAAGAATAAAATAAAACTTATTAAATAATAAGCAAATAAAAAATAACTAAAGATAATGATATGATCACACCAAATCAATTATCAGATAAAATAAAATTTCTCATTATTATCTAATAACAAATTTAAACAAGTGAAGCTAATCTCATAGAGATCAAAGGCTATTCATGTCAATTAACTAGATCGTCACAGATGAACCCATATAATTTAAGATTAAACAGATTCGATCAGTCATATTTTTAAAAACATGAATTAATATTCTCAAAAAATTTAAACAAAATCTTTATTTTTTATTTTGCAACTCTAAACTTTAAAAAAGAATAACAGTAACACTATAAAATATATTAATATCATCTATTAGGTCATAATCTCAAATCAAAACAAAAATATCCTATTATATTTAAACTAACCATAAAATTTAATAGAACTGATAACAACCATTCAATTTTTTTTCTACATCTTATTACTTAAAATGGTGAAAATACCAAAACTAGAAGAAATAATTTTGAGGGGGGAATTCTCAATATTCTAATTTTAGAGAAAATATTTTATTTCCCTTTTAGAAAAAAAGAAAAAAAAAAGACAAAACAAGAGGGATTGGCTCCACCCACGTGTAACAGTAACCTCCTCTTCTCATTTTTTCTATTTTTTTCTATTTTCTTCTTTTTTCTTTTATAAGGAACAGTTCATTTCTTTTTTTCCTTTTTGTTTTTCAGTGTATTTTGTGACCCTATAATTTTTTTGTGTATCTTTTTGTTTATTTCTCTTTTTTTTTTTTCGGAGAGAGTATCCACAGGAAGATACATTCAAGAAAAGAGAAAAAAAAATTTATCATCATTAACTCTGGTGAAATTTGGTAATGTTTCTCTCCTTCTATTCTTTTTTTTTCCTTGTTATGAAATGGTGTTTAATTTGCTATTTTCATGAGTTAAATCTTTTAATTTGTCATTAAGATATGTTTATGTTTGGTATTTTAATCATAGGTATTTGTTATTTGGGATAAAGGAGCAATCTTTGGATACCCCAAAAGGATTAGATGTAAATGAAGCCTAATTTGAGATTCTCTAGTTTGGTTTTTAATCAAGAATTTTGTTTAGTTATAAATTTGTGTGTTTTTTTTGTTTGGTGTAATGGATTTGGGAGATTTATGTTCATGGGCATATATTGATGTATTGACAGCTTGATATTTCTGTTTGGGGATTCTTTATTTTTGTTTTTTGAAGGTATGAAGCTTGCAAGTTGTCATTTTTGTCCCAATAAAAGTTGGATTTTTCTATAAAGGTTAAGTGAATTTGAAGCTATTGTAAGGTTAATCGAAGATATTGCAGATTCTATGATTGATGGACAAGTCTAAATCTTATAGCATAGTTCTTATCCTAACACAATACATATGTTGTAAACAATTGTTTTCATGAACCTGATATCTAAATATCAAATTTTGTCAAAAAAGAAGAAGATTTCTGACTTTCAACTGATAATATGTGGTAGAATCTACAGATGGAATCAATAAGATTTTGGTTCAGGGTTCAACTATCACTCGTTGGAATGTCCATTCTTGTATAGTTCGATATCATTTCTACATCCAAATTGTTGAACTGTTGTATTGCCTAATCCGCATGGTGGCAACTTGTTTCCTTCTCAAAGCCTATTTTACCACTTCTGGATCCATGTGCCAAATTGATGTCAGTTTCACTAACAAAAAATGTTAAATTCTGCACTGTTGTTTTATTTTATTGTTGCGTAGTTTTTGATTCTTCGATGTGTGTCTTTATTTGTTACTCTATTTGCTGTATAGGTTGCTATTTGTTTCCATGTTTCCTTGCAACCCTACTTTGAAAAACATCTCGTCATCCGAGGGTCTGTTGGGAGAAAGGTAGGGGTAAGCTCTGTGTACATCTCACCTTCTCCAGACCCACTCATGGGATTACACTGTTTTTTTTTTGTTGTTCTGCGTTGTTTTTAGAGCTCAAGATGTTATTCAGAAAGGCTAGCTTTTGTTCGAAGATTATAGACACATTAATACACATTATAAGTGCATTTTGATTATCCAATAGCTTCTTTTATTTTAATGATTAGTCATCTGTTGGCTGCAGTACGTCTTTGTTTCAGTTTCAAACGTGACACAATTTCATGCATTTTCTGAACTCTTAGTTGGAGGATAAAGCTTTCTTAGGATTTCTTCACATAGAGATGGAAATGTTCAAGCTGCTTTCATATTTTTATTAGTTAGACCTATTTTCTTGCTATCAGTGTCATTAAATTGTGATTGCTTCGTCACTTAAAGCAACAAAGCTATGTGAATAGAATGATTCTTGTATCATTGGTGAAGTGATGCACTTTAGACTATTAGATGCGAAATGATCGAACAAGAAGTGTCAATACTTCAAATATGAAAACAGGAGGAGGAAAATAATAGGGCCTTACTAGTTCTTACCTTCTCAAAGTAATATAATAATAATAGGGCCTTATTTATTTGTTTGTTTATTTTGGTCGGGAGTCTGATTGGGGAGTGGGACTGGAGGTAATAGTAGGGTTGATATTTCTTTTAAATGCTTGCACATGCAGTTATTTATAGAAAATGTTAGATCTTCAATAAACTATAACTGAAGTCAAACCAAACCTGCCACCCTCAGAAAGGAAAAAAAAGAGGACAAAGAAACTTTGTAGTTTATAAACTTGCATCAGCAAGCATGTGCTGGACGCCAAGTTACATGTGATTTTAGCTGGGTAAAGATTGCACTTGCTTGTGAGACCTCTTGCCTAAAATCCATTTATCAGTCCATAATACTCCCTCGTAATACTCCCTCTGCTTGAAAGTGAATATGTCCTTTGACTTGACACACTTTCGTTTAAGAATATTTGACTTATAATTTCTTATTGAGTTAGAACTGTTGTATTCACTATCTAAAAGGAGTCCACATGCGGGTAAAAGTTATTCTTTGTCATCCAATCTGCGAAGGTAGAGTAGATCTTAATCTTTTGATGAGGCATACTGCCATAAATCTCTTCAAAATCTTTTGGTAATTGTTTTTACCATATTCAATTGAGAAAATGGTCACATTTACGACGGATGTTATAGAACAGGGGTGATCTAGTATTGTTCATGAAATGGTTTCTCAGGTCTTCGGCTCACATCCTAAATAAACCATTTGACATTTTTTCAACTACATTCACCTCCTATGCATATATTCCCCGTCTGTTAAATTATGGCTGGTCTACATCTCCTAACTTATTGTGTGATTGTTTGATTTCTAGGTCCCGACTTTATTCAATTTATTTCTTAATTAAGAAATGGGAGATGCTAAAGATATGAAGGAAAATGCTCCTCCAGAATCGTCCCACGAACCTAAGGTTTCCTCTCCAAATGATGATCAATCACATAGTGCAGCTCAAACCAGCCAACATACTAGTGAAAAAGAGATCTCCAAAATTCAGGAGACAGCTGTGGATGCTTCAGAACATTTAAAAGAGGCTTCTCATAGTTTACTGCAGGAAAGTCAGACTCCTGCAGGAGGAAATTTAATTTCGTCTGCTCCCTTAAAATCTGATGGAATGAGTACCATTTCTAAAACAGGAATTTCTCAAATGGCTTCTGGTACACCTATGGTTGAGCCGGAAGCCTCACCTCAATTAGCACATGATGTAAAAACAGACCTTTCTGCACATACTATTGCAACAGCTCTCTCAGAATCCAATTCATCATCCACATTGGATGCAAAACCAAGTGAAATCTTGGAGCCAGCATTGGACATGGGTGCTAATGTTAAGGTTCAGAACCAGCCAAATGATTCCTCTGAAGGACCAACAGCCCAGAAAGATGCTTCATCAGCATTAACCGGGAATTCAGACACATCGACCCTAAAAGAGGAAAATATAAAGGAATCTTCTGGATATGTTCAATCTAATTATTCAGAAGAAGCGAAGGTATCTTCTGAACAAGTTCAATCTAACCATTCAGAAGTAGCAAAGGAATCTTCTGCACATGTTCAGTCTAACCATTCAGAAGTAGCAAAGGAATCTTCTGAACATGTTCAATCTCATCATTCAGAGGTAGAACCAAATAATGCCTCACTGCTTCATCAGCCAGATGATTCTAGTAGTAGTACCCATATCGATACGGATGACTCTTCTCCTATATCCACTCAAGTGATGAAGAAACCAGAAAATAACCATCATATACGGACACCAGATTACATTGGTCGCCTTGCCAAGTCTTCCACATTCTCAGCAAGGGCCTCAACACGCACTGCTAGCCCAAAGCATCCTGAAAAATCTGACATAAACAAAGGCCATATCGATACAGCAGCGCCAATTGAATCTGTGAAGCAGGCAGTTTCCAAGTTTGGAGGGATCGTTGACTGGAAGGCTCATCGTGTACAGACTGTGGAGGTAATATACACTTTTTGATCTTTTTGTTTTTCTGATAGACAATTTTCCTGTCAGAGTTGTATCTGCAAAAAACATTAGTTTAGTTGAATAGCCAGTAGCTGTTTCAATTTTGAAGTGTGCACTTGCATCTATGACTCTACTTGAGGATAGCCTGTTTAAAAGGGTCCTCTACCTCCAACTATGAAGTTGTGGGTTCAAGTCATTATTACCAAGAGACCAAAGGTGGTAACAGCCAATAGGCTTTATTGTCATGGGTAGGGGAGTTTGGGGGTGTTGTTCACCATATCAAAATGAAAAGGAAACAAATCTTATGGACATGTACACTGTTTCTTTTAGGTCTAAATCCCACAATTTAATGTTCTAGTCCCTGACTATTATAAATCACTTTCTCCTGACAAATGCAGAGGCGGCAACTTGTTGAACAAGAACTAGCAAAAGTGCAGGAGGAGATCCCATTTTATAAAAAACAGTCTCAGGCTGCTGAAGATGCAAAAGTGTCTGTCTTAAAGGAATTAGATGGCACTAAGAGACTTATAGAAGAATTGAAGCTGAACCTGGAGAGAGCACAAAAAGAAGAGCAACAAGCAAAACAGGATTCAGAACTTGCCAAGCTTCGGGTGGAGGAGATGGAGCAGGGGATTGGCAATGATCTTAGTATTGCAGCGAAAGCACAGCTTGAAGTTGCTAGGGCCAGGCATGCAGCTGCAGTTGCTGAGCTAAAAACTGTAAAATCTGAGTTAGAAGATCTTCGAAAAGATTATGCCTTGTTGGTGTCTGATAAAGATGGTGCGGTGAAAAAAGCAGAGGAAGCAGTCTCTGCATCAAAAGAAGTTGAGAAGACATTGGAGACTTTAACTATAGAGCTAATCACGGCAAAGGAATCTTTGGAGGTTGCTCATGCTGCACATTTGGAGGCTGAGGAACACAGAATTGGAGCAGCTATGGCAGGAGAGCAAGATGCTTTAAACTGGGAGAAAGAACTGAAGCAAGCAGAAGAGGAGCTTGTCAGACTAAACCAGCAAATTCTGTCTGCCAAGGATCTTAGAGGAAAACTAGATACTGCTTCAGCCTTGCTACTGGATCTCAAAACTGAGTTGGCTGCTTACATGGAATCAAAGTTGAAGCAGGAAACTGATGAAGGAAACCTCAATGGCGAACAGTCAGATCCAGATAAAAGAACTCACGATGAGATACAATCAGTAGTGGCCACAGCTAAGAGGGAACTAGAAGAAGTGAAACTCAACATCGAGAAGGCTACAACTGAAGTAAATTTCTTGAAGGTGGCAGCAACTTCATTAAAAGCAGAATTGGAAAAAGAAAAGTCAGAACTAGCTGCGCTCCAACAGAGAGAAGGAATGGCATCGGTTGCTGCTGCATCTCTTGAAGCTGAGTTGAGCAGGACACAGTCAGAGATTGTTCTTGCACAGAAGAAGGAAAAAGAAGCAAGGGAGAAGATGGTAGAGCTTCCCAAGCAACTCCAAGAGGCATCCCAAGAGGCTGATCGTGCAAAATCACTAGCTCAAATGGCGAGGGATGATCTGAATAAGGCAAAGGAAGAAGCTGAGGAAGCAAAGGCTGGAGCAAGTACTGTGGAAAGTAGACTACTTGCAGTTAAGAAGGAGATAGAGGCTGCGAAAGCTGCAGAGAAGTTGGCGCTAGCAGCTATCGCTGCTCTTGAGGAGAGTGAATCGGCTCAAGAAACCAAAGATGAGGAAACCCCACCTGGAGTGACTCTATCTTTGGAGGAGTATTATGAGCTCAGCAAGCAGGCGCATGAGGCAGAGGAGCAAGCCAACAAGAAGGTGGCTGAAGCTCATACCCAAATAGATGTAGCCAAGGAGTCAGAGCTGAGAAGCCTAAACAGGCTGGAGGAGGTTAATCGTGAGATAGCTGAAAGAAAGGAAGCTCTAGGAGTTGCATTACAAAAGGCTGAGAAAGCCAAGGAAGGGAAGTTGTCTGTAGAGCAAGAGCTGAGGAAATGGAGAGAGGAGCAGGAGCAGAGACGGAAAGCTAGTGTATCCATTCCACCTACAACAGGAAGTCCAAAAAAGAGCGATGAGGAGAACAATGAGTCAAATACCTCTGAAAGTGTACCGGAGGCTACTGCATCTTATGACAGCACAAGTCCGAAAGCCCAACTGCAAGCAAGCAGCACTGAAGCTGAGTCATCCCCAGATGTGAAGGTTCCAAAGAAAAAGAAGAGGTCCTTCTTCCCAAGGATCTTCATGTTTCTAGGCAGAAGGAAAGCAGCACAGGCCAAGTCTGCTCAATGATTGCTGCATGCACAACATCTCGTCATTTTTAAAAACTTGTCTCTCCAGATCTTTGGCTGTTTGTCTCGTTTGTTAAAACAGAAGGTTAATCTTTCCCGATAATGTACATACAGAGCATTCTTTCACATGTACAAATATTAAATTAATTCTCAGTCACTCATAGATAGCATTATAGGATGGGTATAAGCTTTCTGTAGGTCTGGCTACTAGTTTCATGTCATTTCTGCTGCTTCAAATGTCCAATCCTTCTAGTTTTGCCAACAGGAGTTGATAAATTCGGCTTAATCGTCATTTCTGGCTTCCTATTTCATTTTTGCCTGGTTTTGTAAAGAACAATGACACTGAGGTGAGTGCTTCGTTATTTGGTAGGCATTCAATTATAGAATTTTTTTTCTTTAATTCAATCTGCATAGTATTGCCTGCTGGTATCGATTTCCCCTAGTTTATGTCATCAGTCTTGATTGTGATATATTTTGTTTCATCGTCCTACGAGGTTATGAAAATGAAAACTTCCAAAAAACTGAGACCAACTGGTCATGAGGCAAAGTTCATTATGTAAATAATATCCAAATGTTGCTCCCTCCGTCCATTTTACTTGTCCATGTTTGACTTAACACATCCCAAAGAAATAATTAGTAAAATGGTGAAGTGAGACTACTGAAAATAGGTCAACAACTTCATACCAATAGGTATGTGTCCCGAGCAAAACAGAAATATTGGAAAATGCAAGTCACCTGGAATCATTGAACGGGGATTTAGAGCAAGCATTTTTTAGCTATTACAACAATAATAATGTCAGGCGAGGATACCTAGAATTTGGAAGACTGCCTTTTAAGGTTTTTAAACTAAAGTAGTAATACATTGAACTGGAAATGATTTGCAGATATGCAGTTTTTCAAGCTACTTAGTGTGAGAGACACTAATTCTGCTACAGATAAATCTAATAAGTTGCATATATGAACAGAATGACTGTTCAAATTTGTAAGCGCCTGCTAGAGATGCTGAATGAGCTGACTTTCATGGGGGTTGCTACCACCAGTGGTGCTTCAGGTGAGTCAGAAACAGCGTACTTGTCATGCATGAAACGACTTTCTACAATAGAGTCGTCTCTTAGGACTATCTTGTAACAATAGCAGCTCTTCAACCCAACCTGATTCTGGTAACACTCATGAGAACCATCCTTCACCTGTTGAAAATTCCAGATCACACTAAACTTCCCAACAGTAGCAACGAGGTGGCGCTCTTGCTTCCCATTCTCGGTGACCTAAAAAAGGTTCACAGTAAGAAAACGAGTATCGGAGGACTACAGAATTAACAAGACAATCTGCAATTTATATCAACAAACACTAGCAGTACAAATTTGCAGGATTTACTCTAAAAGGAAAGGAGTATAGTAGGATAGGATAAAAGAAGCAATATATACAAGCCGACAAAATCTTCATCCATAGTGCATTTAAGCTTCCTGATGAAAAGACATACATAACTTATTTCAAGCTACTGTTTATGCTTACTCCTTTAAATTTAGTATTTTAGTCTAATATAGTTAATCGAGTATGATAACTCTCCCACCAAGGGATGATCAAATGTAAGAGCATGACTCCTCATAGGATGAGGTAGTTTTGATTTATACTTATTTCTTCTCCATATTTCAAATTTTAACATCCGCATACATGAATTAGTTAGGGAAGAACTTCATAGTCTGAAATATATTTAAATCCAGTCCAGCATGACTTATCAACCATATAAGTAAGACTAAGTGCTTACAACAAAATTTATCAGCTAAAGATCATCAAGAATAGCTGTGCTGAAGAAAGAATGATCTGCACGAAATCTCATTACAACAACACTCTCTAAATTATTTGATAGGAATTCCAAAAGCCAGTCCATCTCACAGCATGCATTGCAAAAGAGCATATTTCGTAGTGATAAGGTGTACAAAAGTATAAAGTTCCTTTTCAATTAGAATGGTAAAGAAAGTCATACCAAGTCAAACAGTGGATCTCAAATTACAATTTGTATTAGTGCAAAAGATGCAAATAATCAAAGAAGTCCCGACTGTAGAGAGCTAGAAACATTCTTAAAACCTCCTAGAATTTATGACTGAATATACAATCCATCACATATGATATCGGAGTACATTACTAAAAGGAAGAATACAAAGGCATAGACAATATAGATATAGATTTCAGAAACACATCAATGTCAGTTTCCTTTGCTTTTAACACACACCATAAGGAATTAACTAAGCGAAAACTATTATGTTTGCATGAAGGAAGAAAGTAGGCATGCTAGTCAAAGTGTATGCTACATATACAACAGCTATAAACTAAAAGTAAGGGTAGAAGAGGAGAGAACTCATACCCATGAAAACTGAGCACTGCGGAACTTGTTAGCTCCAGCCATATGTGAATCGAGAGGGTTTAGCTTTAACAATCTTGGAGCGGAAATCTTATTTCCCATGCGACCAGCAAAACCAGTCTTAGTAGTTCCATTCTTGTCGATAAACAAGGTGCATATCAATATCAAGTAAGTATCAGTTGTCCCCAATATCCACTTCCCATCATAGGTAACATCCACATGAGTGATAGGAGAACCAAGGCCTGGAAAAGCAGTTTTAGCCTGTCTCATGGAACTGCTTGAGTACAATCTAATCTTGCCATCAAGTGAACCAACAACAATTGATCCATCACCAGTAGTAGCAAAGCACTGAAAGTTAGTTCCCCTCGAAAATTGATGTCCTTGAGTCCAATTCAGCACAGGAGTACTTTCATCGACTAGATTCTGAACCATCCCATGCCGATCACGCATATCCCACCTACACAATCTGTTATCATCTAGCCCTAAGAAAGTAGACCCCGAAGGATCCATCTGAGCTCCTTTGCTATCATTAGTGATATCCCTCATCGTGATATCAGTTCCATCTTTCTCAAACTTCCACTCGCTAACAACCTTCCCAGTCTCGATATCAAACTGATGTAATCCCCGAGAGTGAGGCTTTCTATCAGTCACTGGACTCATGAGAAGCATATTAGTCTCAGCTCTTAGAAGTAGAGCTTTCCTTGGAGTGGAATTAGGTACAGCAGACCTTTCCTTATCAAAATTGACACAAACACCTTTTCCACTTATTCCATGAGTATAGTTCCTCACAACCTGAATTCCAGAATCACTTATAAGAAAACTATTATCCAATGCACCTAATGCCAAGCTCTGAATAGCTCCTCCTTTAGCTGCCTCCTCAAACTCCTCCCTCAAATCATGGTTAACCCTCAAAGGTGTCTTCTTTTCAGACGCAGGGCTCTTCGCGAAGCTATCCCCAGCATCCTCCCACATTGAATCATCCGCAGCTTCTGGATTTGCCCACCCCATAAAGTCTTTACCATACACCTTAACTCTATTCTCATCATTTGCCTCAAACCCATAAGTATTCTCAAACAAACAGCTCTGATATAAGTCAATGAACGCCTTATATTCTTCCTCCCCAAAGAATCTCACAGCCCAAACCCCATTCGCCACAAAATCCACCCTTTTCTGCTCCTTAAATGCCTTGAGCTGCAAATTCTCATCAATCTTAGCCCGAACCTTCGACCCAATTTTCAAAACCCACCAAACATTCTCCTCAGTTTCTTCATTTTCATCATCATCCGATCCATCCTCACTACCCGATTTAACAAACGAATAAGCCGTCACCTTATCAGAAACTACCCATTTGGAATTTGCAGTGTTCCCACCAACATGAAGGTAAAGTTTAACAGCGTTTTTCGCTGTGGGGGTTTTAGCATGAGGAGTACCATACTTAAGCTTTAGAGCTTTCAGCTTTGCTTCAACATCATCCAAAGAAGATGGGGTTTTGCTCTGTTTCCGATCAGTGGAATACGGCGTCGTTTTAGCATCTGAGTAGTTATCTTCGTCTTCCTCTTCCTCCCTTGTTCGAGACTCGGACCCATATTCGGATTCAGACTCGGAATCAGAAAGCTCCAGATCTTCACGGCTGTGATTAGCACCCATTTGAACAAAGGGAATTTTGTTGATTTAGAGGAAAATGTGAAAACAAAAAGTGAAGAGAATCTTAGTTTAGTGAATAGGGGAGAACTGTGAGGAGCGCAATTTTCAAAATTTGAATTTTGACGGTTGGATTGGCTTATTATTAGGGTTTCAACTGGTACAAGTGGGATGAGGAAGATCCCATTTTAAATAAAATACTACAATAAATAAATAAATGAAATTATTTATTGTTTGGAGCCGTTTGGCTATAGATGTTGACAAAAAAAATTTATATTAAATTTGAAGATTAATTCATATTCAACTCATTCGAATTCGATCAATTCAATCATTTACCATCCCTATATGCATTATTGAAGGTGAAATAATCAACACATAAATAACTAAAATCGATATAACTAACATCTGCATAATAATACATAAATTCTCTCATAACTAATCTCTACATTACTTATAACTCTAACCAACTACCAAAAGAAAATAGGCGAAATATTTATTAAATCAATTGTTAAGAAATATTGTAAAATTTTAGAAGAAAATAATGTGGACCAAAACTAGTTTGCAATAGAGAAGTCATAATGTAATTGTGAATTGAGCAAGGACTATTGAATTGTTTATAATTTCTTGAATTTTTTGCCTTCATTATGTCAATATAAATTACATTTTCAATCATATAACGTTAACACTAACGAGAACCATTGTGGCCATGGTCCCTTTTAGTGTGGTACAATATGATTATGCCTTTTGCTCCCATACAGCATAGTCTTGTCCAGAAGTTGCCACCTCATAATTAGGTGGAATAAGATTTCCAAGATCAAGTTTTGGTCCAATCTTGACAATAATTTTGTGATGAATCATTGCTATATAAAGATCAGAATCAGAAGCCATTATTTGCACATTGCTTGTTGCACAAATCCTATTCCTCTTCCTAATAGAGATTAGTGCTGAAATTCCATCCTTGAAGCCCCAATCAAAGAAATGGTCATAAAACTGCAACCAAAAACAAGAATTTAATCAACTCCTCAGCTAATCGAAAACAAATGAGTCATATTCTATAACCATAACACTCAAACATGGGCTCAACTGGCAAGTAAACATTCCAACTTTGAGAGTGCACATCTAGACACCTCAGCTTGGTTTTATCTGGCAACTAACTACTCCAACTCATCCCCGTGTATCTCGCACGTGGCTAATGTGACACATAATTTTTGGAGGTGCTACATGATCATTTTGTAAGTTGGAGTGTTCAATTAACACGGTATAGACGAGTTGAGGTGTCTAGATGTGCATACTCAGAGTTTGAGTGTTTGTTTATGTATTATGAGACCGGCAATGTGAGCAAACTCACACAGGCCGAGTTTCTCAAATCCCCTGGAAAAGAATATAAATATCTTGTAAAAATAGAAAACAATGAGATATATAGAAAGAATTTATTTATTTTTTTACCACGGATGGGATTCCTGGATGAGTAAGAATGTATGCATATCCTTGCATAACTTTGTCTGAAGGGAAAGGCCACATATTTTGTGTCGATCCAGTATCATGATTATCGATAAAAGTCACAGCTTTTCGAGGCAAAACACCAATCATCCCAGGAGGTTTTCCATTTGGATCCTTCAATCTCCATAACTCTCCTTGAACTGCAGCTTGAAGAATTCCCTTTGTTGTAAAATCAAAAGCTGTTACAGCCCGCCCCGCATTTTTAACCCAACCAACTAGATCATTTCTATGATTGTCCTGGTTATATTCCGGTTTCCCGTCCTGGCCATAAGCAAGAGAGTTCCACAATTCACCAACAGCAAAATCCGGGGACGTGTTTCTCATATAAATCTTGGTAATGCAAGGTGCATATCCCTTAACAAAATCGAAACGCCAACCATCAAATCCAATTTCAGATTTCAGCCAGTTCATCCAGTCTGATAACTCTTTCTGCACTCTCGTATTAAGATGATCGATATCAGGTGCAGGTTCAAAGTCCAAACCCGTGTCTGGATTCCCCGTGCCATCAGAATATTGTGTGTCGTTCTTGCAAATGAAAGATGGACCCCAATCAAGCCGGTCATCAGATGTTCCTCCTTCAAAGATGCTGTATATTCCCCTGCTATCTTTGTTATCAGCAGTTCTATGATTTATTACTATATCAGCAACCGATTTGATCCCGTGGTCATGTAAAGCCTTAATAAGAGTTTTCAGTTGTTGCTGATTCCCAAACTTGGAAGCATCCAAGTCATACAACCTTCCTGGCATATAACCTGGCATAAAACATGGCATAAGCCTTCAAGCAATTCCATTTTGTAACGACTACATCAAATTTTATGGATTGAACTAATATATAAGTTGGTCATTAACTTGTCAGAACTATTTTCATTAAAATTTAGACCCTAATCTTCCGTGGTTATTTTGACTTCATTGATTACTAGGTCACAATCACTCCGAAAATTACCTTGAGGAGAAACGGAGTGAGATGATGGTGGCAACCAAACATGAGTAACTCCAGCTTTAGCCAAGTCCGGAACTAAGTTGATGAGAGAGTTGTACCATCCGCCCTGCTTATTACTCGATTCCCAATTGAACCCCTAACAAATGAATTCAAAGATTATAGAGAAACTAACTTTTCTTTATATACTTGAGCAAGTACTACATAAACATAGAGATACATATACATAGGAAAAGTTAAGAGAAAAATAAGGTTCTTTGGAGATGGATACCTGAAATAACACCGTCGAAGAGGCAAACATAGGAAGAAATAAAGAGAGAAGTAAAGAAAAAAGAAAAATGGAATTCATTGTTGTTGTGTTGTGTTGACTCCAAGCCTAGGATGAGGAACAAAAGATGGGCAAAGAAACTCTTATTTAAATGTGTTTTAGAGACTGAAAAACTGACTTTTTTGAAAAGTAAACACACTGGGTACAAGATTAACGGACTAGAAATTCCTTCAAACGTCACTCAACTACTACAACAACAATAACATATTCAGTATAATACCATAAGTAAAGTCTGAAAAAAAAGTATTGTATGCAACCTTACAAAAGAGGTTTTCTACGAGAGATCTCGACGTTAAAGTCCCTCAACTTTTTGATTTTTCGTAAAGTTTTCATTGTTTTGGTCTTTCTTTTCTCGACTTGCATGCTGAGCAACGAGCACACAAGACACGGGAGTTGTGCGGTCTGTATTTAAGTTGTGGAAAATAAAAAATTGAGAATAAGCTTTCACATGTGTGGGGGCACAGGTGCACCATCTAGAATTAGTGGATTCATAGTGTATATATATATGTTTGTAAATTTTGAATCCTTTGATGAAAATTCTGGGTCCTCCACCACGGTTGTGGGCTAGATGAAAAGACATGGTAGTGCTTGAACAAAGGTGGATTTTGAAAAATCATTATGCTCGAAGTGACTTCTTGAATAATTCAATGACATCATGAAAAAAAAAAACAAGACCAAATTGAAGAAAAGAAGGTGCATATGATGGATTTTAGACTACACCGTGTATGTTGTTGCTGATGATGGATCATCTGAAACAGGCTTAAAAAAACAATAGACTCAATAACTCATGATCTGACTGCAGAAGTAACAAAAACATTCATGAACTTTATCATCCATTCGTAGATTCATTTAGAAAGCTTGCTTCCCTTCAATGGCTTATCATTAGCTACAGAGCATCAATAATCAAATGCTACTATGATAAACAAAGCTAATTTACATGAACTTCAACTAATACCTCAGAAGGTTGAGTCGATCTATCGTACTGTCACAAACAGCAAATTACACGACTTGTATGAAACAGAATAATCAATGAAGGACATAATCACAATACTGAATCACCATCAGTGATATTATAAGCTCGTAAAACATAATCATAAGGCTCGGTGATAATGGAAGAGCATATCAAAACCATAGTGTATGATGATGAAGTTGCTTTGAGCACAACAGTAAGCCAAGAGAAGCTAACAACTCTTATAATTTCTAATGCTATAGATAAATACATAAATTTCAAATCTGTAACAAGCTTTCGCATTTAAAAGAAGGTTCTTTCAGATCAACTAACATGTTAATCCACGATAAGGTTTCTGTGAGATGTAACATTGAACAATCATCTAACATTTTCAACCAGCTAGTGTGTTTACTAGCATCTAGTTACATCTCCATTGCAAATGAGCAGCATTTCATCAGCCCTGTATAATAACTCGGATGGGGTTTACTGTTTACAATAACCAGCACTTAAGCATTAGCACTTCCAACAGAGTTCCGAATTACTACACTTAATTCCAGTTGTAGTATTAGCCAACTATCAAGGACAAAGTTACATGAGCAACTTCGATAAGATGATGAGAGTATAATCAGATCTACGCTAACGCCACAAAAGGCTGAACCAATTTATCTTACAGTCACAACTCACAAACAGCAGTTACAAGACTTGTATAAAACAGAATAAGTAATGCAATATCAGTTTTCATCATCTGTAATATGATCTTAGTATAAAATGATAAGACATAATTATAAGGCTCTAACAGCGAATCTGCCACAGTAAAATGCGGACATTTATATTTCAGTTCCTTTAAAATAAGCCCAGAATTTCATTACTACATTATAAAGGAACACATAATTATACCTAAGAACAGACAGATACATTATAAATCCCCCATAATTTCTTATCGTATTATCTGATTTTGTGACTCGAGAGAAGAAAACCTAAATGAACAGTCTTTCTACTGATATTTCAGCAGATTTGTTCACATCTTTGAAGGCTTAGGGAAAATATCAGGTGTGAATTTCTGAGCTGCACTTATGCTTCCCTTAATCTTCATCGCACCCCTGCATCAAGATCCAATCGAAAATAACATATTACCAAAAAAAGCTCGAAACTTTTAGTGTGCCAAAACAAAGAATCCCAACAACTGAAAAAGGTAAATAGAACTTATGTTGCTCAAGCTCAGAAAAAATATGGTCACACTCGTGTCTAATCCTCCAAAAATATACTACTCTACTACTTTTCGAAGATTCGGCATGCACCCGAAAAAAGTCCGAGCAACATAGAACTAAACAATAATAGTACCTCATAAAAGCAATTTGAGGGTTCATTTTCCCAGTGGCAATCTTCACAAAATCACCATCCGTAAATGAAAAAGTTGCATCAGGCTTCCCACCTTCATATGGCCCTAAATTCTCAAATAACAAAATACCCAAATTCAATTCGGATCCAAAATATTCAATTGGAAACCTGACCTAGAAACTGATAAATCTGGATCCTTTTAACATAAATTCTCTACATATATTGCTCTATTATTCCAATAACGATTTTTTAAAAAGTAAAAAGAAAAAAAAAGAAAAATAACCAAACCTTCCTTTGTTTCTCCCTTTTTCAGATCAACAACATACACCTTCTCATTGAATCCAATTTTCTACCGATCAAAAAATTAAAAAAAAAATCAAATTAACACAAGATAAAAAACAAAGCAACATCTATACATGAATATAAAAATTAGGGGAAACTTAAACCTTAGGTGCGATGTTGATTTGGTAAACGAGACCAATTTTCTTAATGAGTTCCTTGCCAGCATCAGTAGAAAGATGAAGTTTCAATTGATCGAATATAGCATCTGATTTGAGCTGAGTAGAAGTTTCGGCCATGGCTGATATTGATGCGAAAAGTAAAAGAGGAATAGAGAATTATGAGGTAGAGAAAAAGTAATTCCTATTATATAAAGAGAGTAGCCGTAGAGTATTAATGGGAGATGGAAATTTGGAATTTGGTGGAAGAAATATTAAAAAAGAAATTGCAGTTTTGGTTACCAATGAAGAAGACGAGTAATAACTGCAAGTAAGATAAGTTGGTGACAAGAGATGGACACGCAATTCAATGTACATGATTAGTTAATTCTTAATTCGTTTGTTTCAAAAGATTGTTCCCTTATAATCCGTTTCAGAAAAAATGATCCCTCTTTTTTTCTTTTGACAAAATTTTAATTTTAACTTTTTACGTGACATATTTAAGACTACAAAATTAAAGGGCATTTTGGTATATATGACATAACTTTAATTTAGAACCACAAAATTAAAAAATAAATCTTAAACTCCATTTCAAATCAAACTAAACCATCCTTTTTAATAACGAGAGAGTAATATATATGATCTTTCGTTTTAATTTATATATTATTTTTGTTTTTTTTAGTATTTATTGTTGCACAAAATCATTATATAAATTACACACTCTTTATATTTTATTTAGAGAGTTATTAATCTCGAAAGTATAAATTTGATTTATTTAGAAAAACTAAAGGATTATTTCATGTCTATTAATCTATCTAAATAATTTATATTCATTTATTGAAAATTTGACTTCAAGAGAATACTAAATAAGAGATTGTTTGATTGGAAACGAGTTATCCCAGGATATGTTATCCTCGGGTTAGCTATCTTGATATTACTTATCTCACCATGTATATGACATAACTTATCCCAAACATAATAACCAAACAACATATTTTTTTTATCTCATCACTATTATTTCTGATCTCTTACACCAAACGAGCCCAAAAAATACAATGATAAACTTAGTTTTTTAGAAACGTAAAACCTAAAATGCTAATAGAGAAACAGAGGTAATAAAGTGCTATTTCAATTTAATAATGTTCAATTATCAAAAGATACTCCCGAATTATGAAACTATTAACTGTTTTACATTTTCTAGATGAATAGTTTGAAAATAATGAAAAAAATAATAGTGAAAATAACTTACAATTAATGTGTCAAAAAATCTAATAATTTATGAATTAAAAAGAGTATTTAATAAATAATATTTTTTTGATAAACTATAAATACTTATTTTGAAACGGAAAAAGTAAGAATAGTAATAAAATAATAGTTGGTCCAGTCATGCAAGGAAACTATACAAATTACAAAATAGAAGCTTCTTCCAATTGTAATTGTACTAGATTGAATGGGCTTTATTATGAGCCCCATTATGTTGATACTTTGGGCTTTACTCAGATCCATATACCTATAAACTAGGTTCATGGGCTAAATCCATAACTTACAATGAGCTTGGGGTGATGAATAGGGTAGAAATTGGAGAAATTACTAAGATATAATCTCGAGAGTTTGATAAGAGGTATTAGGTAAATTTTTTATATTATTTATTTTATCATTTATATTATAACGATGCGATAAGTTTAAATATTTATCACCCTCCAGAAGCGTTTTGTATTCGCAATAAATGGATAGTGCAATTTTCTCAGCATTTGACGGATGGAAAATAGAAAAATCAGCAAGTTGATTGGTTTAAAACCTGTAAAGGGCCCCAAATGTGAAGTGGATAAAATGATAAGTAGCCAAACGTGTCCTTTTTCTCATCCAAATAAAAATTGCTTCTTTATTGCTGTGTTGCAGACTCGCGCCATTGCTGCTAACTGGTAATTTACGGATCTCTTCTAAAACTTACATCATATCCCTTTTATTTCTTCCTCTCATTCATTTAAAATTTTGCTTTGTTTTTTAGTTTACCAATTTAAAACTGTTACCTTTTCTTGTTATTTGTTGATATCATTTAGCTTTTGTTTGACAAATTGTTGTAGTAATTCTTTATTTGTACCAATAAAGTTGTGGTGGAGTGAGGTCTCGGGTTTGAGTCTTATTGGTATGAAATTGCCTTTGTTAGGGAGCATCTTAACCCAATGTGGGACTTCTCGGTGGAAATTCAGATTTAGTCGGCTCTAATGTGAATACGGAACACTGGATGGAAACCAAAAAAAATTCTTTCTTTGTGGCTGATTTATTATACGGTTTCCATCCTTTCTTAGCAAGTGTTTTAGTTTGACAAAGCACGGAGTTAAGAAATTAAGGGATATATTTGAATCTTGTGTGATTAAATTAAAAGTGTGTATAGTTCGTTAAATCTTGTACTCTTAAACTTCTTGTGAAAAATGTTGGAATTGAAACACTTACTAATTATAGGAAAAAGGACTCTTTTTGACACAGATCAAAAAGAAAAAGTAAGACACTTGAATTGGGATAAAGTATCTAATTAAGGGATCATTAACTCATACTATTTGCTTGTGGGCATTCTTTGTTTTGTCTTCATCTCTACTTGAACTTGTTATGTACCAATATTTATAGGCTAAATTTAGCTCTATCAATAAAAGAACTAGTCTTTTGGTTGGGATCCACTGTTTGATCTATAACATTGTTATCAGAGCGGGTGGATCAATGCGATTGGAATTGGTGGCCTGGACCAAGAGCGATGCCAACTCTGACCAACGAAGTCGTTGGTTCTCAAATGGGGTAGATTATATTCAGATGTTTAAAAACAAATATTGTTAAATCATTCAGTGTTAAGATCTAGATACAAAATCTTAAGATGTGCATTCAGATTCTGATGTAATCTTAGTGAAAACAAATGAGGCCTTAGCAGGTATAACCAAAGTGAACAGATGAAGAAAGATATAGCTAGACTTAGAACCATTATATATAGCATACTGAATCCTTCAAAGCTCATATTTTGTTATAGACTCCACTTTTTGCTGGAGCAAGAATTTTTAACTCTTCGTTTCCTAATGTGGCATATTCGATCTGCATGTAAAGAGACTTGTAGAGCATATTTTCTGTTGGAGTGCAGGATCATGCTGAAATGGATACAATTACGCGTTTGTGTTCTCTAGTTTTGTAGTTGTAGATGTAGCAAGATGGTTTTTTCTTGACCTCACAAACATGCTTCTGCTTGACTGTTTGTTTGTGTGTTATAATCAGTGAGAATCAAGTTGATCTTTTTTCTTTTTTTTTTTTTTTGTCATTCCTAGTTTACAAATTTATGAAATACATGTGGTAGCCTCTTTATTGTAAACAATAACAAAAAAAAAAATCCGTTTTGACTCATGAAAGGTTGCCTTCTGATTTCAGCAGACTCTACGGTGTAATCTCATAAATGAGAATTTGATCTGAAAAACCACAAGGAATTGTCGCTTTATTATGTGTGGATGTTAGCTTTTGCTTGTCGAAAATCTCTAAGAGCTTTCCATCGGGAGGAAATATAGTTCTTAATACAGACTCATGCAAAGACTAAGCATTCTTGATTGGCAGTGTAACTTGAGTTTTCGATGCATAAATCTACTAGATGGTGAATCAGCCCATACATTGCTTCACTCATTTTCCTGTAGAAGAGGCAGTAAATCATATCATCCAAAGACAAGACTTTGTCCAAAACTTAGACATGCTGATTTGAATGTCACACTTCAATGTCTAATGCGTCAATGCTCAGAAATTCATAGCATGGTTAGTGACAACATTGATGAACTACTTGACGAAGAGGACGATTTATGTCCTGTTGAATGTGTAAGAGAATTTAAGACTGATGAGGAATTCTCCATAATATTGGAGAAGGCGAAAAAGGCTGGTTCTTTGGTTGTGGTAGACTTCTTTCGCACCGCCTGTGGAAGCTGCAAGTACATAGAGCAGGGGTTTCAAAAATTATGCAGGGGAGCTGGTGATGAACAAGCACCAGTTATCTTCTTAAAACACAATGTAAGTACTACATTAGACTTAATATTAAAAAGGAAAAGCCTTGATCACTTCACTTCATTTCTTCCACGTAAATATCAAACATCACGAGGACGCTTGGCAAACAAATGGTTATCTACATTTCTCCTTGAAGGTTTTTGGATTCATTTAAATTGATATTAACCTATTCATTGCATATTTTGGTCTAAGCGTGGAGCATTTCTGTATTAGTCTAGACTTGTTAGTAGCAAATGCATTTCCTTTTCACTTTTTTCCTATAATGAAATGAAAGATAGTATGACTAATCATTCCCGTCTCTCCAGGTGATCGATGAGTATGATGAACAATCTGAGGTTGCTGAACGACTGCGAATCAAGGTGAGACATTTTAATGGCTTAAAATCAATTTAGAAGTCTCTAATGCAACTAGAACTTTTACGTCTCGAATTGCTTAGGCTACAAAAAGTTGCTTATCTCAAATTTGATTGATTTCATGCAGACAGTACCTCTTTTTCACTTTTATAAAAATGGAGTCCTATTGGAAGCTTTTCCCACCCGAGACAAAGAAAGGATACTTGCAGCTATTCTTAAATACTCTGCTCCGGCTTCCGCGGATGCTTGAATTGGTCTGGTTTGCACTTGCTTCTAAATAATGTTAGTGCTTCTGTATAATCATTCTTGGTGCTCAGCACACATTGAAACAATTTCTTCATTACCACATCTGTATTATAATATCTTTGTACTTGTTGTTCTACTTAAATAAGCATCGATACTGGATACTCTTGTATATTGATAGTCCTTTTTACTTATATCCATTTTGTGTTAGACGGCACTCCTGAGCATTAGCTGGTTGACATCTTTTAGATTTCTTGCAAATGCATTGCTATTTAGTACGCTGTCGTTGGCAATGTAGCAGCTCGAGTAGTCCACCGACAGGAGACAGGCTCGGGTCTGGGACTCCGTGCCCATCCCTAGAGGCCAGAGCCAATCCTTCTCCCACATTTAAAATGTCCAAAGTTCTGGAGTAGTGAACTGTGGGAAAGTTTAGATATATATGAAAAGGGACCTTAGCAAAATGAATATATACAAGCAGCTGATGATGAGCATTAGTATGAAACTTCTGTATAGAACCTCGAATTCGAGTTCTTTTTACCATGACTGCAAATTTACTTGTATTCAAGGTAAGTGCCTGTGCTTATCTTTAGAGATTGGCTGCAGCTCTTATCTCATTTTGTAAATAGATCATTGCATGGATCTTGGGATGTATTTCTGCCATTTTGCTCCCTAATATGAAATGCATTGCTAAGTTCTCGCTAATTTGTTGTCTTCCATCTCATTCTTTTTCCTTTTTCGGGAAAAGCCTCTCTACTTCTACAAGGTAGGATAAGGTACGTACATTTTACCCTCCCAGACCTAATTATGTGATTTCACTAGGTATGTTGTTAATCAACCATCCAATTATTTGATAGTGTTTGATCGAACATGGGGTTGACACATAATCTAAAAATGATGAAATACCAAAAACTATTTCAATACCTAACTAGGTTTTTGTATTCATCTAGACCTACCAAAAGTTGATGAGTTCTTTGGTCTTTTTTAGTCTTGGAAAACTTTCATCTCACGAGCTCGCTTTTGGGTGAGGTAGGTTCAAAGTTCATTTTCTTTTCATGATATTAAAGTTAAGTCCATCCCAGTCGCGATTTACCTGAATTTCAATCCTTGTATCATATTGTCCACACTCCACATCTCAATGCATGGATGCCCCAAGAGGAAGGGTGTTGAGTTCCCAGGTCGGTGAGTAGAGTTAGGTTCTTTGATCACTTTATATGATTTTTGAACAAACCATACTTCATGTGTTAACTTTTAGAAATGACTTAGATGGTAAAAAGTTAATGTAAACATAGAAATGTATCACTCTTTTTGAAATATACGAAATAGAAACGGAATACCAAGCTAATTGAGGCCTATCTCATATCAAACAATAGATATCTTGATTGGAATTCTCATTGAACAACATTGTCTCCTCTCTTTTTTTCGTCTCATTTGACGGTCTATATTTATATAGAAATTCAACTTAATTCGAAATTGAATCAAGAAATCTCTATTACAAACAAAAACTCTTCTTAGTAAAGACAACCCCTTATATATAGAAAAGAGTACATGCAGTGAACAAGAAGGGTAAAATTCTTCAAAAGCCACAAACTCTAGTAGCCACATTTTAGCACATTGTACAAGGTCAATCATAAGTCCCCCACCCCACCCCCCCTTTTTTTTTTTCTTTTGGGTATTGTGCTCTCCAGCTTAGAGATCACCCACCACTTTTTACCTCACCCAATATAAACTCCAACACTTGGCTCCTCAATAACCACTTTGATAAGGACCTTACAACAAGGACTTGTACTCTTAACAAGACACATGGCAAATACACAGGATACTTTAATTAAAAAAAAAAAACATACCATTTTTTGCCAATCCCCAACACATGGGCAAAGTCTATTTGCTTTTTTTGTCAAACAAAAGCTAAATTAAAGAAACCAAAAGAATTGAGTCATCAAATTTTACACTTTGTGTATTCCAATTCTTGAAAAAAATTGAAATGTTACAAAATGTTGCTAGCTGTAAAGGTACTCAAAATTAAGTAAAATTCTTGAAATATATAAGTACTAATTTGGAGATCTCTTTCATCCCCTTATATGTTTTTGGGAGGTGGGGTTTGGGGTTGATAAGCAACAATTTTGGATAAGATTGATGAAATCATTGAGATATGCAAATCAAAAGAGCCATTAGGTTGATGTAGTTTTCCAAAATCTTGCAGCTAGTCCACCCAATGGGACTGGGAATGGTCCATATTGAATCCCACTACCAGATCCTACCACTTCCCACCTGTAAATAAAAAATAAAAAAAATCAATCAGTCGACTACGTCTCAATTTCTTTTTTGAGTCAGATCAATTTTATCTGGCATAAATAACATCCTTATAAGATGATTACAAACATGATAAATAATCTAAACGAGACATCTAGATCCCAACTTCGATGTGTATTTCACATATTGCATGTGTTTTTTGAATAAGAGATCGCCACACAAGAATATAACGACTTATCATCGATCTGAGTCATAGTAGTTACTATTACTCCAAAAAAAAATCACACATTCTATCTACTTTTATATGTTTAATGAAGTTTGTTACAAATAGTTTCTTTTGAGGAACACTAATAATTACTCATGATTTAACATATCATGATCATATGATTATTTGGAAGGTACATTATTATATTAAAATAAAAAAAAATTATTGAAGTACCTGAATTTAGTGACTAGATGATGTGTCATAATGAGAATTTCCAGCTTGGCAAGTTCATTCCCTGGACAAGCATGTACACCACTGCCAAATGGCATAAATGTATTGGGTTTCGGCGCATTCTGTAAAATATAAAATATGAATAAATATTAGTAATGTACAATTTTTATTATTTTTGAACTAGTAAAGTATATTATTGGGGTAGGTAAATAAAATCATAAGGGTATTATTGTACCTCAAATCTTGAAGGATCAAATTTTTGTGGATCAGGAAAGAACTCTGGGTTGTGATGAATATTTCTGAACAAAGGCATCACCTTCCATCCTTTTGGAATTAGGTATCCTACACCCCACATTTTAAACGAGTTTAAATTTTATACATCGATAATATATAGAGATTCATATCACTAACATACATATTTTGCTTAAATCTTTCAAAAATGTTATCTTATCTGATATGTCAAATTATTCATTTTAAAAGAATTTAACATGTGTATTTCTATAGAATTCGAGCAACTAGTACTTTTTCAATTGGCTTACCTTTGTATTCCACATCAGCTACAGCCTCTCTAAATGCAAAAGATATAATACTAGCCATTCTCAGTGTCTCCAAAACAACCTAAACAACAAATATAGTCAAGAAGTTAATTTATTAATATTAAACTATCATAGTCCTACAACTTTTGTTAAGAAAGTCATTGTCTCCCAATTAGTAACAAAGGTGGAGCTACAGTTCAAACGAAAAGTTATCTTTTAAAAAATTTTAAAATTTATAAACTCAAAATTTTAACTCCGTTACTGAATCTACAC
Organism: Solanum lycopersicum; assembly: GCF_036512215.1. Taxonomy (NCBI): domain Eukaryota; kingdom Viridiplantae; phylum Streptophyta; class Magnoliopsida; order Solanales; family Solanaceae; genus Solanum; species Solanum lycopersicum. The sequence goes on along the minus strand of NC_090803.1, from coordinate 65,407,461 downwards.
ACTTACCCTGCTAGTGATAGGCATCTTTCTTGTTTGTGTCCATGTCAACCCATGATTTTCTTGTTCATTTGACTGCCAAATAACTTTCTGTTCAGCCTGCATATATAATTATTGCCAAATATTAAATGCCAAGACTAAAGTGTCTTCAAATCAATAATTCTTTTTTTGAAAAAATAATTAATTAATAATTAAAAATAGAATGTTCTAGATGTTTTTCCTTTTTTTTACCTTGACACACTCAAGAAGCTTTGGATTATCATGAAGATACTTTATAATCCAAGTCAAAACACTTGCTGTGGTATCTTGAGCAGCAAATAAAACTCCAATTATATTATCAGCAATTTGATCTTCATTTAATACCAAAAATCCTTTTTCTTCTTTAGCATTCAAGAAACAACTCAACAACCCTTTTTCTAGTGTCTTCTTCTCCTTCATTTCTCTTATTATTTCACTCAAAATCTTCCCAAGTTTCTTTCTTGCCTACACACACAAAATAATAATCAAAACACGATCGGATCAGTTTCTGTACACCTCGATTTTAAATCTAAGTGATGTATGACTAAAAATGACACTTACTTGAAGGGCTTTTCTGTAAAGAGTCCCTGGCAAATTTATTGGAAATGAATTATAACCTTTATCAACTATGCTATAATTCTTCTTCAATTCTTCCTTAACATGACCATCCAAATGTCCAAATATAGCAAGTATACCTACTTCAAAAGAAAACTAACACAAAAAGAAAAAAAAAATGTCAAGATTTTATTTTTCCAACACTATCAACAAAAACAAGTAATTAAAAGTTCATTTGACCAAAATTATAAAAAGTGCTTATAATAGAAAAATTGAGAAGTTGGTCAAACAAACTATGAATCTTGATTTTACGATTTTACAAAACAAAAAGTACTTTTCAAAATAACTAGATTTTACGAAAATTTGATCAAACAAACTATGAATCTTTTAAAGTAAGATGACCAACCTTTTTCATCTCATGATATGTGTTGACAACATGTCCTCCAACCCAAGAATTCAATGCAGAAATCGATAATTCTTCGATATAAGGGATTTGATTTCGAATGGATTCTGGATTTAAAGGAGCTTGAACAAGTTTTCTAAGGTGATTATGATAATCTCCTTGATGAAAAAAAATTGCAGATTTACCAATTAAATTCTCTTTACTTTTAGGATAAGTTGGCTTAAACAAATTTGCTTGGTTCACTAGTACAAATCTAGCAGCTTCTGGACTTGCCAACATCACACATGGACAACCTAGAATTTTTGTCTTAAAAATTTCACCAAACCTGAAAAAAAAAAATAATGTTATTCGTATCATAAAGTCTCACATTGAAATAAAACGCTTATCAGAGTTAACTTTAACTCTGGTAGGTTGTACAAAGGGCAGGGACGTATGTACGAAGTGAAAAATTAAAAAAAAAATTGATATGGTACCTTCTTTGCCTATTAATGAAGAAGGCATTAGGGTCTTGAGAGTAAAGTTGAAGAGTTTCACCAATATAAGGCCATCCCATTGATCCAGGAGGAAGTTTATAAGCATTTTTCTTGGATGATGAATTGTTATTTTTGCCAAAACAAAAATAATAAGACAAGTAACCAAGAACAAACATAGAGATATAGAGAAATATTTCAAAGTAATTAACCATGTTGCTATTTTTTTGTTATGTAGAATGGACAAATGAAGTTTGTTTAGTGAATGAAGTGATCTTTTTTTTGTTGTTGTTGTTGAAGAATGGAGATGGTGGTAGCCTCCTTTATATAGGCATGAAAGGGATGTGAATAGGAGAATATACTAGTACTAAAATTTAAAAAAAAATAAAAATAAAGTGTATATTCTTTTATTGGTGAAACATTTGATAAGATGTACTATATTAATTAAAAATTATTTTATTTCTTTATTTAGCCTCACTAATAAAAGTAAATTAATAATAACTTAGCTAATTTTTTATTGGAATAAAAATTCAGGAAAAAGAAATCCTGATTTTGTCTCCTTAATTTTGGGATTTGGTCAAAAATCAAAATGAGAGTGGATTAGAATGAGGAGGTGGATATAAATGTCAGGTTCTAATAAATATTTTTTAAAAAAATATATTAAATTTTTCTTGTCAATAAAAGTAAATTAATATATAATTTAGCTAATTTTTCATTGGAATAAAATTTAGGAAGAAGGGATCCTATTTTGTTTTCATTTTTGATTTGAACATAATGAGAGTTGACTGGAACGAGAAAATGTAAGGCATAAGGTGTGAATAAATATTAATAAAAATATATAAGAGGAAATTATATTAGATTAAATTCAACTTATTTCTTATTTTGTCCTCCCAAATAGAGAAAAATATTAATAAATAACTACCTATTTTTTTATGAAGTAAAATCTAGGAACAAAGAGTTTTCCTGATTTGTTTTCTTATTTTAATTTTGGAATTTGAATATAATGAGAGTTGTCTATAATGAGAAAATGGATATCGACATTAAGTGTGAATAAATATTAATAAAAATATTTAATAAAAACATATTAAATAAAATTTATTAATTTTAATATATGTACTTTTTTTCATTGTACTAAAATCTAGAAGACAGAGTTTTGTGTGTGTTTTTAAATTTTTTTTATTTTTTTTTTGAATTTGAATATAATGAGAGTTGACTGGAACGAGAAAATGAATATCGATACGAAGTGTGAATAAATAATTATAAAAAATATTAAATAAAATTATATTAGATAATATTCAATATATTCTTATTCTATTTTGCAAAAAAAATAATTAATAAATAACTTTGTTGTGTTTTCATCGAAGTAAAATCTAGGAAGAAAGAGTTTCTGCTTTGCTTTCTAGAGTTGACTAGGATGAGAAAATGGATATAGACACCAAGTATGAATAAATATTAATAAAAATATTTAATAAGCAATTATATTAAATAAAATTCATTAAATTTAATAAATAATTTATGTCTTTTTTCTCATTGGATAAAATCTAAAAGAAAGAATTTTCCTGATCTTGATTTATCTTTGAAATTTGGATATAATGAGAGTCGACTGGATTGAGAAAAAGGATATAGACACCATGTCTGAATAAATATTAATAAAATATTATTAAAAATATATTAGATAAAATTCAAGTTATATTTTTATTTTGTCCTCACCAATTAATGTACATTTAGAGCCGTCAATATGGGCTTGGCCTGTTGGATCGACCTGGCTTAATCCGATATTTAATAGGGTTGAGCTAAGATTTTTTGAGCCCATTTAAGATAAGGACTTTTTAGCCCGGTCTGAATAAGCCTAACGATTTGAGGGCTTCAGAAATATCGGTAACTTAACTTAATAAATATTTTAGGCAAAATGGTCTGATGGACCTCTGTACTTGTACCAGTTTGTATTATGGACCCTTCTACTTACGTCTTTGTTATCTAGCCTCTTACACTCAATAAAACACAATATATCAAACCCCTCTGACCATTGTCCATGCTTATGTGGCATTAAGATAATTGAGTTCAGGAGCGGCTCAAGCATATTAGTGGCCTAAACCAAAAATCATATGGGGCCTTAAACTTGAATTGTTAATAATTTTTATATAATTGATTACTTCTAGTTTTCAAGTGATAATATAACCATTCTTATTTTAAATTATTTTTCATGAGATATAATAATCCAAACATGTCAAATTTCTTATAATATTTTCTTTATTTTTCATGAAAAGTTAACTTTTTCTACAAATAGTATTCAATATTTGTTAAAATAATAATAATGTATAATCTATTATTACAAAAATGAGGCCCCTTAAATTTAGGGGCCTAAGGCACATGTCTTTTTTTTAACCTGTCGAGCCACCCCTGATTGAGTTGGCAATAGAGTGAGGCTAAACGCCTATCAAGGCAAGTGACCATATAAAGACAATTTTATTTGTGAATTTGATTAACAAGTAGTAACGTTAACATCATCTAATTTTGTTTTGTCGATATTTATGATAATATTTTAAATTATAATTTATAATTTAAATTAATATCTATATAAAAAAATATATTATTTTTAACAAGTGGGTTGGCCCGACAAGCTTGTAGCTCACGTACCTGTGGGTTGGATCGACCATTTTCTGACCCACACAAAAAATGGGCTAGTCCGGCCTGACCGTAAAATGTCAAAACCTGTATGGATTAGCCTAGATGGGGTGAGCTAACCTATATTGACAGCTCTATATACATTAATAAATAAATTAATTATATTTTAATTGTAGTAAAATCTAGGAAGAAAGAGTTTAGTTATATGTTTTTATATCTTTTTTTCTTTTTGAATTTGAAGAGTTGACTGGAACGAGAAAATGGATATAGACAATCATGTGTGAATAAATAATTATAAAAAATATTAAATAAGAAATTATATTAGATAAAATCCATCATATTCTTATTCTATCCTCGAAAAAAATTAATAAATAACTTTGTTATTTTTCCGTTGGAGTAAAATCTAGGAAGAATTATATTAAATAAAATTCATTAACTTTAATAAATAATTTAGTTATTTTATTCATTGGAGTAAAATCTAGAAGAATAAGTTTTCCTGATTTTAATTTATTTTTGGAACTTGGATATAATGAGAGTTGACTGGAATGAGAAAAAGGATATAGACACCAGGCATAAATAATCAAGTATTATTAAAAAAATTATATTAGATAAAATTTAAGTTATATTTTTTATTTTGTCCTAGCCAATAAATGTATATTGATAAATAAATTAGTTGTACTTTAATTGTAGTAAAATCTAGGAAGAGATAGTTTTGTTGTATGTTCTTAAATTTTTATTCTTTTGAATTTGGATATAATGAGATCGGATTGGAATGAGGAAATGGATATAGACACCAAGTGTAAATAAATAATTATAAAAAATATTAAATTAGAAATTATAAATTCAATATATTCTTATTTTATCCTCGCAAACAAAGATAAATTAATAAATAACTTAGTTGTTTTTTTAATTGGAGTAAAATTTAGGAGAAAGAGTTTTCCTGATTTGTTTTCTTTTTTTAATTTTGAATTTAAATATAATAAGAGTTGATTAGAATGAGAAAATGGATATACACGTCAGGTGTAATAAAAATATTAAGAAATTATATTAGATAAAATTCAATATATTTCTTATTTTGTTTGTCAATAAAGATAATTTAATTAATAACCTAAATAATTTTCATTGGAATGAAATCTAAGAGAAAAAGTTTTCTTGACTTTATTTTATTTTTGGAATTTGAATATAATAAGAATTGACTGGAATGAGAAAAAGATATAAATATTCGGTGTGAATAAAAATTTTTAAAAAATTATATCAAACAAAATTCAAGTTATATTTTTTATTTTGTCCTCGCCAATAATTACATTGATAAAAAATTAGCTATATTTTAATTGTAGTAAAATCTAGGAAGAAAGAGTTTTATTGTATGTTTTTTATTTTTATTTTTTAAAATTTGGACATAATGAGATTGGATTGGAATGAGGAAATGGATATAGACACAAATGCAAATAAATATTAATAAAAAGTATTAAATAATAAACTAAATTAGATAAAATGCAATATATTTTTATGTTATCCTCGCAAATAAAGATAAATTAATACATAATAGCTGTTTTTTAATTGAGTAAAATCTAGAAAGAAAGAGTTTTCCCAATTTATTTTTTTGTTTTAATTTTGAAATTCGGATATATTGAGAGTTGACTAGAATGAGAAAATGAATGTAGACACTCGGTGTGAATAAATATTAATAAAAATATCTAATAAGAAATTAAATTAAATTAAATTCAATATATTTCCTATTTTATCTTTGTCAATAACTTAGGTATTCTTTTCATTGGAGTAAAATCTAGGCGAAAGTGTTTTTTTAATTTTTATTTTATTTTTTGGAATTTGAATACAATGAGAGTTGAGTAGAATGGAAAAAAAGAATGCAGACACCAAGTGTGAATAAATATTAATAAAAATATTATTTAAAAATTATATAATATATATCCAAGTTATATTTTGTCCTCATCAATAAATGTAAATTAACAAATAAATTAGCTATATTTTAATTGTAGTAAAATCTTGGAAGAAAGAGTTTTGTTGCATGTTATTTAAATTTTTAAATTTTTAATTTTTTAATCTTTTGAATTTGGACATAATGAGATAGGAGTGGAATGAGGAAACGGATACAGACACTTAAGTGTAAATAAATATTAATCAAAAATATCAAATAAGAAATTATATTTACAAGCATATTGCATTTGTTAATGACTATCAATAGCATATAAAATGACATACATTTTCATCCATTTATAATTTAGATTAATTGATAAGAGTTGAACATAATTCATTTTACGTAACGATTAAAAAATAAGTACTTTTAACTAGAACATTAATAATTTATTATTTTTTATATATAAAATATTAAAAAACATAGATGATCATTAATTAATTCTAGGACAAAATTCTATAGATGGAATTGACCTAAGATAAAAATAGTTGCCTTGAAGAGTTTCTTGAGTTTGCTAGAAAGTAGAAATACTATTAGGAACTTGACTTATTTCAAGAAAATAAATGTGGAAAAAAAGTTCTTTTCAAATGTCACACATAGTACAAGATCATGAAAAACAAACAAGCCGGCCAATGCATGGGGCTTGATTACAAGTTCGATCGAATTTTATATGTATCTCTAAAAATTATATAGTATTGAATTTTTGAATTCTGAATTTGACAAAACGTAAATATCATATAATTAATTGTGTAATTAATTTAATTAAGAGAAATCTACATCAAGCTACATTTTCTAGCCTATCAAAAATATTACACGTGCATGATAAATAAATCTTGTCATACAAAATCTTAGATTATGAGTTAGTTAGTACTATATATTTATATCATAATATATAAATTTTGGACGTTCTAGGAAGCCCTTTGAATGAAGCAATTTCATTTGTCCAATTATTGATGTCACCGACCAACAAAAATTAAGAAACAACCAGTGTTTTCTATTTGACTTTTGTCTTTATTTGTTCAACAATCAAAGTAATTTCGATATTTTTGACCTTACAATATATTATGCATGTAAGAAAATTACTATAAAAGTTAAATCACTTATATAGATTTGTTGGAAATAGCTAAGGAATCGTATGTATCTTTTCATTAAGTGTTCGAACAGAATTTCATATGATAATTGAAAAGATTAGAAAATTATATATATAAGGTATGTATTTTTTTGTTATGTGTTTGAACAAAATCTCATATGATAGTTGAAAAGATTAAAAAGAGGTATGTGATTATAAGATTTTTTTGAAGCAAAATCATGTAAACTTAGTTTAAAAACGAATAATATCGAGAGTACTTTAGGTTATTTAATGCAAAAAAGAAAAAAAAAATCTTGTGGGTCCATTTTTCTCCCTTTATTTTTGTAGGTCCTTTTTCTATATTACTTCCTTGTCTTATATTAAAGACAAAAGTATTTTATTATTCAGATGAACTTTTTTTCCTTTCTTATATTAAATTGTGCATTTTATAAAGAGCTAGTAAAAGAGACTGATTTTATCTTGATCAGAAATAAACTCACGAAATTTAAATATCTCTTGTCAAAAACAATATTATATCCTCTTGATTATATTCGAAAATGTTCTTCTCCTCTTATTTTTTGGGAAATATTTTTGTCAAATATAGTCATGAGCATATGTACTAGTTCATAACAATTTGCATCTTAGTGTAATGATCCTCTTAGTCGTTTTAGAAATTTTAACCAGCATTATTATATTAACCTTTTTAGTAGATTTTGTAAATAATTTATATGACTTATAAGAATGAGTGACATAATTTTTAGAATTAATAAAGGATTATTTTGTTGCTAAGAATAATGAAAAAAAAATAGAAAAAAAAAGAAAATCAAATAAACAAATAATAATAAAATAATAATAAAAAAAGGGCAAAGCCCTAAATGAAGCCGCAAACGGCTTGTGAGAAAAAATAAAAAGAAAGAACGATGTGCAAAAAAAGAAAAAGAAAAACGCAGTGAAGAAAAGAAAAGAAAGGGAGAAAAGAAAAGGGAAAAGGAGGAGAAAAATCAATATTTTCATCTCAAAGCGTCAAGGTAATTATTCTTATCCTTTCTATTAAATTTTTGTGTAACTAGGAATAGATTTTTAGGTTAAAACGTGTATAATTTATACTAATATGTGAACTTGTGAACTTGAGATTATAAATGTGTATAAGTATTATGATTCAATCATTGGACAATGATTACTCCAAGATTAAGATTATTAATAGTGGAACGATAAATATGAATTGGAACATTGAAAATAAGTGGTTTCAGCAGATAGTTTTGTAGTCCGCCATTGATGTGTTGGGCAGTTAGTTTCGGCTCTAATTATTTTCATTTGATTATTATATTAGGATTCAAATTTTGATATATTGAGATATGTGTTAAATAGTGGGTACATTATGATATATAAAAATTACTATAATTATGTTATTCGGAGAATTAAGATTTAACCCTAAACTTGAAATTCAGAAAATATGAGATTTGATCAATTGGTTGGAATAAATATTTAGAAATTTTATTATAAATTTGGATGAGTTTTGGGTCTAAGCTAGAGATATAGCAATATGAATGTTGTTAGTTTCGAAATGATATCGTGGTTATTTATTTGAATAGATTGTATTGGTTTGGAAGCTCAACGAAAAGTGAAGGATTGAATTCTGGAGTCATTGTTCGACTACTTGAGGCAAGTGGATTTCTAAACTCTTGTTAAGTGCATGGAATGCGTGTATTTCCTTGTGATATATGTTTGGGAGTAACGGGATTGGTGATGGGTTGACTTGTCCACATTGATTAATTCTAATGATGAAATAAAAGGGATAACAAAAGGCGATGTGATTAATTATTTATGTGTGATGTGTTGAGAAAAGTTTGATGGCTTGTTGAATCATTGTTGATGTGATTTCATGTTTGTGTGGTTGTGAACTGTGCAATATTATGAAAATGGTCATCTCCTCATTATTTGTGTGAACATGTCATTGCATTATTCTTAGACATGGTTGTGAAAGTGTTATGTGCATTGAGAAAGAATGATAACTTAAAGAGGATGTACCATTTCGAGGGACGTATCGCGCGCCGCGATGGATACTATATTTCGAGGGACGTATCGCGCGCCGCGATGGATACTATATTTCGAGGGACGTATCGCGCGCCGCGATGGATACTATATTTCGAGGGACGTATCGCACGCCGCGATGGTTACTGTTATCGAGGGTCGTGTCGTGCGCCGCGACAGATGCATGGACAGATATGTCCCCCATGGGTCCCGGACTGAGAGACAGCGGGTGTGTATCACTAGGTCAGACATGCATCATTATACTTGACATTGCATTCCATTACATTGCACATACTTATCATTAGTGAACTTGATATTGTGTTTTGCTGATCTAGTGATTGCCTTTTTGCGGAACTTGTGATTGTTGAATACTGAGCTTGTTATTGAGGATATATAATTTGTTGAAGTGTTGTTGTTGAGGATATGTAATTTGTTGAAGTGTGTTATTGAGGATATGTAAATTTTTGGAAGTGTTGCTATTGAGGATATCTAATTTGTTTAAGTGTTGATGTTGAGGATATATAATTTGTTAAAATGTTGTTGTGGAGGATATGTAATTTGTTTAAGTGTTGTTGTGGAGGATATGTAATTTGTCTAAATGTTTTTGTTGAGTTACGTTCTATGTAAACTGTGAGTTGTTAGGTTGGGTTGATGTTTATGCAGGTTGTAGTTGTGGATGTTCGGTTGGGGGTGGTAGGAGTACCCGTATTTCATCCCCTTAGCTTGTGTTTAGAGGTTTACTTGCTGAGTACCGTGTGGTTTGGTACTCACCCCTTGCTTCTACAAATTTTTGTAGGTTACTAGCCCGGACTTTTATGATATATTCTCTTCTTTTCCGAGGCTTCCTGGAGATTTTGTGAGGTAGTTGTTGGTCATCTCAGCATCCCTCCTTACTTTTGTTTATGATTTTGTTCTACTCTAGAAACAATATCATATGAGACTTATATTTTCTTTTGATCCGATTGTAATACTTTAGAGGCTTGTACACGTGACAACCAGGTTTTGGGGTATAATGTAAGTTGATAGTAAATTTTCCGCATTTTTATTGTAATAGTTGAGTTTTAGGCTTACTTGTCTTGATGGGATAAGACTAGTGCCATCACGTCCATTTTTGGGTCGTGACACTTAGTCAGATTGAAATTGTTTTCAAGACAATAATTTGTTACGAAATATTATTGCTTGTGATAGTTATCCCGTTAGCCCATTTGTTTGTTCTCCTTCTATGTCTCTATTTATAACGTATAAATAAATTGTTACAAGTGTTAAACAATATTTTTTTTTATGATGGTTAAGTATTTACAAAGAAAACACTTTTAATGTTATAGAAAATTAGGTTGTGGACAATAAAAATTCATCAATTTTATGAGAATTCCCGATAATAGTAAGATAATAATTTTATGATTATTAAAAATCCGCTTCTGTAAAAAATAAAAATAAAAATAAAAACCTACCTTTAGAGAGAAAACAGTACTTTTGGATAAAATTGTAGGTTCAACTTTGTGAAGACAACAAATATTTGGTATTTTGTTTTTAGCTAAGATTCGAATTTTTTTTTGTTTGATTTATGGAAGACAATGGTTTTAATACTAAGAACAATTTATAGTAATAAAACCTAATAAGCATTGTTGAAAAAATATTCTGGATGTTTTTCCAAAATTGAAAAAAGTAACAATGAAGATAATTTTGCTCTATTTAACTATACAATATATATACCATAATTTCTCACATTTATTCTACAATCTTCAACAATTATGATAATTAAACAATGTTTACATAGTTTTTACACCAATAATGTTAATTAATTAACACCGTTGTACGAATCAGCGACGAACAAATTATATGGCTAAATTAAAAAAAAAATCATTTATTACATTTTTTTTTAAGAAAAAGTTAGTTATGGAGTATTTTGCGACAAATTATATATGTCGAATTTCCTAAATCCTAACTAACTCCACTTCTTATTGTAGTGATATATATGGTTATGTGATTAATTAAATATGTATTAAATAATTATGATTTAATATAAATATGTATCATGTATGTATGCAAAGACATATATTATGTGTTCACCGAATTGATATAAACACTAAATATAATAGTCATACCTTTTTATACATAATAATCATTCTCTATAAAGTAGCGGAGTTAAAATTTTTATTAAAAAGTTTAAATCTAAAGAACTAAACACACGAATTCATCAGAATAGAGTTCAACATCTACTATATATATATATAAAATAATTTAATCATGTATAAATATTAATTTTTTCTGTCAAAGGAGATTCGAATAAACCCCTAATTGAAGGTTGGCTCGGTCCGTGGCTCTCTCTCTATATATAATATTATTTTATTATAAAATAACAATTATATTTTTTGTGAAATCGACTATTTATGTTATGCTTTATTATATTTATTTTTTATATCAACATTTCATTATCAAAAATATTGAGACAAACAACTTCATTATCGAAATTTGATTGTATAATGAGCATAATATATATATATATATATATATATATATATATATATATATATATATATATATATATATATATATATATATATATATATATATATATATATATATATATATATAGCTTATGATTTGTCAACAATTATTTATCATTATTGGATTATTTAGCATACGTAAGCACGCAAAAAGATCTTTAAAAAAAGCTTTAGTTATAATTGACATAAAGTTACACTAATGAGCTGTTTCTCAAAAACTTCATAATATTGCTTTTCATAATAATCCTAATAAAAGCGACAAATTAAAATTCACTATTATATTTTAATATATAGAAATGAAATAAATGAGCATATTGAGGAATAATGATATTTTACATGAAAACCAAATCCTTATAACATAAAAAAGACATTTTAATAAATCATAATTAAGAAAAACTGTACTCTATTGAATTCTTTGAATCGTGTATTAGTTATAAATAGACTAAAATAAAGTAATTATTGTGTCTGTATATGAATAATAATGGAAAAAAATGGTATGGAGTAATCAATTAATAATTGAAGAGTAAGTATGCAGAAATTACTTATTTTAAGAATTTCCTAGCGAGTGAATTCAATAAAAAATGATAAAAAATAAATATTTTAACTCGAGCTCATTTAAACTTTTGTTCCTAATATAGTTTTATCATCTCTAAAAAATTTAATTACCACCCAAAGGTTATAATGTTGTGACATGAATATTTATTCATCTATCACATTTTTACCGTGTATTTTCCATCCTAAAGTAGAATTTCTTTGCTCGAATCGAAATTAGTTAGACATCAAAATAAATTATTATATTAAAAAAAATCTCTCATAAAAAATATGGTGAATATATGCATTCTTATATGGTTATTATTTTTTTTGTCTCTGCAACTAATGAATATGAATAGCAATGCATTTTTTTTACGTTAGAATTGATTAAACAAATACAACTAATCAGTCAAATGACTTTTAAGAGCAAAACGGAGATAAAAAGAAATCTAAAATATTTGACCAAACAAATACTAATTTGGCTTTATTATTAGGCACGTCACTCTATATCTTTAATTTATCCTTTATATTGTAATTCCCATAAAGTAATGAATTGCATGCTGGACAGCTTGAAGTCATAATTATTAATTCCTGATCACAGAGTTTAACATTAAACTCAATTTCCATGATTGGATGCTATTATCTATCAAAATTATAATATTCAACAAATATTATTTTTTTCAGTTTCTGTACTAAAAACACACAACTTTAATAATGTGGTGGTGGGTACGTAATTTGCATGCAAGAGAAGTTGTGTGGTTGCATTTGTAATTATTTTCCGGCTGAATAATCTCAATATATATCCGATAAGAACACAATATCAATAGTGTTTCGAGAATTATTTATGCTTATCTATCATATCAATCAGATAACAAATTCTAAATGTTCTTTATCATATATAGTCTTAATTATATTCTTTGATAATATTACGTAATCGTCTTATTTAAAAATTATTTAAGTTTATTATTTGAAACTTTCAAATTATTTGCCTTATTTTTTCTTTTTTTTTTTTCTGTGTTACACATATATAGAATATTCTAGTAAAAAGGTATGTATTTATATATAGAAAAAATGAAAATGAAAGGCGGTGGGGGCGGCGGAGAAATGGAAATGTCATACAGCTAATTGTCGGCAACCGTAGTATCTCCGATCTTCCATTTTTCCTTTTTCAGACGAAAGGAAAAAGAAAAAAAAAAAACATGACAGCTAATTTAAGACAGAGAATTTAAAGAAGCAAAGTTACATTATGTGAGTCGGGTTGATGCTAGGGATGGCAATAGGCGTGGTGGGTTAGGTGTGAATTTTAGCTTAATTCGTAAAATTTTTAATATGTCATATTCGTTTTGCATAATTTTTTTTTATTTTCAACTGGCTTTGTATAGACTCGCCACGCATTTTTTTAATGTTTTCTTTTTCTATTAAAGTCTGATATTAAAAATAAATTTAATAGAAAATGATTTAAAAGTTTATTTTTTTAGCTGTCAATTGAGGAAACATATAAAAAAATTGGTTTTTTTATTGAACCTTTTACAATTACTATCTTGAATATCTTAATATATTTAAACAAATTATTTTAATAAATAATATTCTAAAACTCTTATAATATATAAAAATTTAAATTAAATTTCAAATTCATACAAAATTACGTATACGCATATTCCGCTCTGCTTAATTTTTAACTTCACAAACCCCTCCCCCAACCCTAACTCGCATAATCTTAAACTCGCCGCACTTCGCATAGCCTTTAAACTTTACTATGCCATGCATCCGTCACACACATTGTCATCCCTAGTTGATGCTATTGGTGAAGACCAATAATTAATTCCAAAAATATTTCTATTATATTTATTAATTTTTTTCATATAATTTAAAATAATTATATTTTATTTTGATATTTAGTAATTTTATGCCCATTACAGTTTGAATTTGGTTCAATTAGGATTATATCAAAAATAACTTTTAACGATAATTAGTTAATGGTAATTAATAAGTTTTGTATATGTTCTTAAAATTTTTAGTGAATTTGGGTCTAACGACACTAAATTAATATCAGTAAAGCTTTTAATATTTTTTATAATTAATATATTTATTTATTATCACTAAAAATTATTTTTATTATAGTGCAGATATATTTTCTTTGCTAACAAGATATATTGAAATAAAGAAAGAGACGAGTGAGAACAATTGGAAGGAGAGCGAGATTAATTTATTTATAAAATTTCAAATACATGTAAATCATATTAGATATTTGTATCCTGCGTGATTATTTGACATGTCAGATACGCGAGAGATATGAAAGTGACGAGCGAAATGAAAGGAATGTGAATCCCTTTAGATATTTTTGTATGTAGAATAAATTACATCTAATTTTAATTTTACATGTTCAAGACACATATATTTAAAAACATCACAATTTAATAAACTAGTGTGTATTTAAACAGTGAATTACTAAATTAATGAAATTTCTGCGACGTGTCGTTAATATCTTTAAAGCTCTCATGAGAAAAAGTGGGTCAGTAATTATTTCGAAATTATTTGTCATGTTGCGTTTATTAAAAGTTAATATTAATTAATTTTTAAAGGTAAATTGAATTACTTTAATTCGATATTTTAAATAAAAATATTATATATTTTAAAACTATATAAAAAGTACTATAAATTACAATTTTTTGTATATTAATATGATAAAAAAATCTATATTAAAATATTTGACTCTAAAATAGAAACCATGACAATAATACCAAACGGAGGAAGTAGTTTATAGTATATAGTCAATTAGTCGTTATACTTTAAGGATTATGCAAACATATATTTATTTAAAAAAGGTGTCCCACAGTAATTTGAATAGTTTATTCTAATTTATGCATGAGATGAGATCATTCAATTCTTATATAATGTTCATAACTTTCAAAAAGTTCAATTTTTTTGGACTACTCAATTTTTGAATATTACTATAAGTGTTCCTAATAATATACAGCCATTATAGATTAGTTTGGATTTATGTAAATGCACCTTTGGTTGTCGCTTAACAAATAACATGCATTGACAATGAAATGAACATAAAAATGAATCATCATTAATGGACTTTACATATAATACGACCAATTTAACTAAATTATCACTAAAAATCTAGGAAGATAAGGATTATAACTTAATTTCTTTATTTTTAAGTATCTTGTTTTTCTAAAAGAAAATTGATTTAAATTAAGGCTTAGAATATTTAAATTTTTAATTAATTTACAAAAAGAGTGTAAAAAAGGGCACACAAATAAAAACTCGTCGCTGAATTAGTGAGGTTGTCACATTCAAGCCAGCTGGTGACAGGTGTCGTAACATTATTGGGTTGTTTATCTAAAGGGCTCAAATAGTACGAGAAGTAGAATTTAATGGCTTTTTAGGCCCAATTTGCATATGACGTGGTAGGCCCACAAATATGGCTTTTGTTTCCAAAACAAGGTTAGGGAATGTCTTTTTGGCCCCTTGACAAATTTGGCAAGAAAGTTCAACTAGAGCATCGTTTCGAGAAAAAGATTATTTTCTTCTATTCAAATAGTAGTAGAGCAAGAGATTTCATTTCCCTCGGTTCCTCTACTCACGTAGTTATGTTTGTCTTATTTCTCAGTATATAATCAAATCTCTTTACAACAATGTTATTCGTTTAGAAATTTGTTAATTATCATTAACAAGCTGTTATTATTGAGAACACAGATCAATTTCACAAAAAACTTGATTGTTATGTTTATATAATTTTTATTTTTTTAAGCAATTTTGCTAGGTAAGATGTGTCTAGGGGCTAGTATTATTAATAAATTGAAAAAGATTTCAAAGAGAAAAACACAATCAAGGAAATTAAGCCTTATCTTATTAATCTTAATGAGATAACGAATCTCTACTAATTAATAAGCATGAAATAAAAGATAAAAAAACTTGATATTTTATGATCGATGAGCATGTTTTTATTACTTTATGATTAATATTAAACCACATAAGGAAGTGACAAATAGCTAACACTCATCAAAAGAAATATTAAGTAAAGATTTTTGCATTATTTCATTTTTCTTCTTATGAATAAATAATCAGGTGAAGTAACATTTTATTTAATTCCTTATACCAAATTGAAATTATAATCTCTTTCGTAATTATTGTAAAATAATCCAAATCTCTTGAATAAGTGGAACAATTCATTATTAGCTCGTCGAAATGTTATTTTGTTGGATAAAATTTTAACATTTAAGGCAAATTTTATTTTATATCGGGAAAATATGAAAGCGATGATTAGGTATAAAGAATTAAGAAAGCATACTTTAGATTCTAGCGATGGCTTCTAAAATTGTTCGGACTTAGATCTAAAGCGGATAATTGATCTGTTATAGATGATATCAGAGCTATTATGCACAATGGCAAAGCCACCTTAGGCTAAATAGGTTTGACACCCTTTCGTCGAAAAGTACACCATTTAGATAGGCAGGCTAAAATTTTTGGTTTATGTATGTACTTATATGTTGACTCTCTTAAAAAAATTATGTGTCTACTTTTTCATATTTTAACATTTTTTAGTAAAATTTCTGCCAATATCGTTCACCACGAGTGCAACCCTAAAAGTTAAATGACGTGAAGCAAATCTCACATTAACAAATCACGAAAGAGACATTAAGTATATAAAAGAGCAAGTTTTAAATCCTAACAACCCATGTATCAATTTAAAATCGAAGTAGACAATATCACTGATGAGTTTAATAGTTCCAAATAAAATTAATAATTCTTAGTTATAAATTGGAATCTAAAAGCAATACTATCAAATTATTAATTGTGGGGGAGAAAGAGCACGTTGAATGGTCATGTACTTGATGAATAGGTAATAGTTCAGTGTCATCAACTAAAATTTACCATAAATGAAAGTTTTAAAACCAATTATTCGATATTGTCCAACTATTTTAGGAAACAAAATCTTAATAAGATCTCAATAAAATATTAAAAATGAACACCTGTCCTAACACATAATGAAACATGTAACATATTTCACTCTTATAATATATAGTGCAAACCCAATGCTATTTCATGCACGTCACTCTCTTCATATCTATTTAATGAAAAAAGAACTCTAATATGTGCTGTCGTTTGTTCATTTGTCGCTCTACTTTTAATTAATTAGTGATAACAAATAAGTAATTCTAATAATTAATGTCACCAACCAAAAATAAGAAAATTAAATTGGCGGCTGGTCTTCTTATATAATTTTGAGCATTATTCTTTTCTTGATCTGATACTTTGGATTGAATTAGATCTAAAATTCAGTTAGTATGTATTAAATTTAAAAAAATGTTCGTCTCACACATTATTAGAGCATGATAAAGACATTAATAAAAGGATTGTTTAGACTTTTAATACTCTAATTATTGAATAAATATTAATGTTGTTAAGTCAAAATTGTCGGTTTTGTTAGTAATATCAATATTTGTATATTAAATTATTCACGCTCTAGTCGATAGATTTGGACAGGCAGGAAGAAAACGATAGCGTTAATAGTCCTAGCTACATCATTTGTGGGATGTACAATCAGACTTGTTTTATTTCCTTTGGACAATTGTCATTAATTGCTAATTTTTGAGATTATGTTCTTTGATATGTTATCAGAGCAAGATATATATTATAATTTTGAGTTTTATTATTATTTATTATTTTTTAAAAGAAAAAATATATATTTAGTCGATGAAAAAAAGTTAAACTTCGATGTGAGTAAGCATATTGAAACTATAATAATTATGTAAACAAAAACACACACTCCTTTCTTCTATTTAAACTTTTCGATAATATAAGATAAACGTTTTTATTATTAAATAATACTCAAATCCTCTCCCACCTATCATAGCCTTAGTGATCACAAGTTACCTTATATCTCTTACTAATATGAAATGATATAAAGTAATAATCAATGTACGCACAAATACAAATTGATTCAAAGAACATTAAGTTTAATTCCAAGAAAACAATCATGAAAGTATGAAAGTAAAGAGTGTTTATAATAATTTTTATTTAAAAAAGAAAACGTACGTGTTGAACAAACAGATGTTGTCATGTCCAACTATCTGAACTTTCCAAATTTGTTCAGATGAATTAGGCAGGAATCTTTTTAAAGATACTGTTTAGGAAGTTCTTTGTTTTCCCAATTGAAGAAGAAGATACGTGTCGACATTATATTTGATTATTTGTACTGTATAATACTCGATATTCGACACCTGGCTAAAATATTGTACTCTTTATTCGACTTTATTAATGCTACTGATATTTTGCAGATGAAATTTCCAATCATGCATATATTCAAGTATATATCTATGGTGATGCATGCTTAAATAGAGTGGGGGTATATATTCTAGCTAATATTGTGTAATAACCTGGTTTTGGGAATCAAAAATTTCATGAAGGGTGTTCGAAAAAAAAAATTCTCATTACTTTTTCAAGCATCTAAAATCATTGGATTACTATACCTTATTCTATTAAAAGCGTTAAAAATATGTTATTTAATCACTGTTGATATTATTTTACGTATATATGACACCCTGACTATAGCACAGCTATGCTCCTGCGTTACAACAAAAATAATTTTAAGCGGCAATAAATATAAATAGACATTAATTAATAAAAAGTGTTAAAGTTTTATCGACATTAGTTAAGTGCCGTTAGAACCAATATTACTAAAACTTTTAGAGACATATACAAAGAATATTAATTGTCGCTAAACATACATGTTAAGCTATTGCCGTTGATTGATTGCCGCTAATGATCATTTTGATGTAGTGTTGTCTGAGCTGTTCTGGAATGATTGGGATAGTGGATATTTAGATTCCCTCATCTTAATCAAGTATCTCAAATACGAAACCTCGATAAGGAAAAAAGATCCTGCTAGGAATGTTGCCGAGCAAAAATGTGAATTTGAATACGTGATTTCGAATTCAGTCAAACTAAATCTAAATACGAATATTAAATATTGAGTGAGAAAATCAAAAATATATTTATATGTACTAATTTGACAGTACATGCATGCTATGAGGTGACATGACTATAGAGTTGAAAAATGTGATTGAGATCGAAATAATGAAGGCAATGTCATGTGAAAGATAAACATATTGATACAACGATAGTCGATAAATGAAAAATTTTCCTAAAGAGACAGAGTAATAAATTGCATGGTTTGATTTAATATACGTAAGAGTAATAAAGAAAAGTGCAAAAATGTCGAAACATAATTTTCCTCCAAAATATTCTAGTTTAGGTAGGTGCTTCCATTAATTCTATATGTACTAATTTTACAGTGCTTTGATGAGGACATGAGGTGGCCATGCAGTTAAAAATTTGTGATTTTAAACGTGACATATTATTTTTGTGATTATGAATCTTTTGAAATTTATGATCTTGAGCAATAAGAAAAAAATTAATTATGATCACTTTTATAAGATTATTAATGAATAGATATAAAATATTTACATGTAATTATCAAATAAGTTATACGTGTATATATATATATATATATATATATATATATTGTGCAATGCTTTAGGGTATATAGAAATTTAACTTTTATCAGAGTAAATATCTTTTATAATGTTTAGTGTAAAAATTGGACTTGCTGGATACAATATATTCATTGTGCATAATACAATGAGTTCAAGTACAAGTGAGTAAATCTGAGTGATGCCACTAGTATTCTTACAAATATCTTATATTACAAATTACAATATGTTTTTTTATATTCATTTTAGAGTTTGATTAATTTAGATTGTGTCGAAAAATTTCATGTTTTTTGAAAGGGCTCAAACTTGAGATGTCTAATTAAAGATAAAAGAATATTTATCATTCAACCATAATATTTAGTGATATATAAAAGTGACTTAGAGCATGTTTGTTAATTGAGATGTTAGAAATACTTATTTTGAAAAAAGAAAACTTTTGTTAGAAAAATTATGTATTTTGCGACTTAGTAGAAGTGCTTTTAAATAAAAGCATAAGCAAAATTAATTTTTTTTTTTTTTGCTTTTTTAAAGAAAGTTGAAGTAGAAACAAAAAAATTATTTCTTAAAAATAAAAAAGATGACTTTTATAATAAAAGTAAAAAAAATAAATTTCAAAATTTCATATTAGTTATCGCCTCTCTGTCATCTGACACACCTGATTCTTCGATAATTCTATCTCCAAACCTTTGTATTTTGCCAGATTATATGTAAATACTTTTGAGATAAATCAATATATATTTGTTACTTATTTACTAAACACTAAAAATTAAACAAGAAATCCACTTCTTCTTTTTTTTTTTGAAAAATTATTTTTCCCAAACACACCCTTTTATTTCTTACTTTAATTTGAAAAATACTAAAAGAGAAACCCCTTTCTAAATAGAAAACACAAAAAGGATAGAGTTTGAGCATATCCTATTGTAGCCTTTACTATTGTCAATAAGACATCAACTTCCAGATTTCAGAATATCTATTCAAGATATACATTGATCTATTATTTTAAAAATCCTCTCCAATAATTTGTCAATTTAGCTAATTTCTTCCCAGGCAAGAAGTATTTTTTCATTTTTTTAGGTTAGGTAAAAAAAACAGTCCGTTACACTAAGTTTTTGCTCACAAAATTCAAGAAGGTGTCTGTTATATTACATATACAAATGTACCTTACATTTTTACTATACGTTATTTTTATAATTTGAACTCGTAATTTCCTCATCAAATTTTCTAATATTACATTGCCTTAAAAGTTGGTAAAACAATGAAAATGTTCATAAAAGATTTTTTTTTATGTTTAACAATACATGGAGAAATCAGCAATGTAATTAGTCAATATAATTTTTTTAACTCATATATCTGAACTTGATTTAATAAACACATATGAATCCTTTTGCATTATAATGCTCAAAATAATCCAATCTCCTATTATTATTACTAACAACATAAAAGCAAGTTTGGCATTACTGTTAAAAATTATTTATTTTTAGAAGCACTTTTTAAATGAATTTTTAGAAAAGTGTTTCTTTTTAAAAAATAATTGTGTTTGGCTAATTCAAACGTGTTTTTTCATAAGCAAATTGTGTTAGGTCTTTTTTTTAGAAAATATATTTTTAACAGTCAAATTATAAAAAAGATAACTATTAATGTACTTCTAATATTAAAGTTATTTTATAGAGAGAAACTATTTTAAATATCCATAATAAATTAATTAAATTTTTAATTTTTAAAAAATAAAATTTGCATGTTTAAATTTTCAATCAATACTACACCTTTTTGGAAGGATGAAATTTTTAATTGTTGTAAATTTTTTTTCTTTTTTCTTATCTGGTAAAAATATTGTTGCTACCTTTTCTCCAATTCTACAAAATGATACATAAAATAATATATAATATACTAATTAATGATATATAAAGATAAAATAAATTATATTATTATTATTATTATTTTATTATTATTATTATCATTATTGTTGTTGTTGTTATTGTTGTTGTTTGTTGTTGTTGTTACTAATATATAAGAGCTTTTTTGACATTAATGCTAAAAATTAATTTATTTTTAAATAAAACATAAAATAATATATAATAGATAAATAATAATATATAATTATAAAATTTATTATATAAAAATAAAAAAAAATTATTAAATGAAATTTAATTAAATTTATGAAATATGTTAATTAATTAATAAGAAATATACTGTTAAATATGTATTAATGAAAAAAAGTTTATCTTGAGAAAAATAAATTTTTTAAACGAAAATATTTTAATAAATCAAAGAGAAAATTACCACCAAATTCTGAATTTTTCTTCCTTTAGAAGTATGACTATTTCTTTTTTATAGTAAATGACTTTAAAAAAAAGTAAGATTGAATCAAACTCCCTTTCCAACTTCATTTGTTTGGATTAAGTGACAACAACCTATGAAGTGTTATTAAAATAATGCTAAACGTGATTCAATGTTTATTATATATCGAAAGAATTAAAATAAATTTTAAATTTTTATTAACTTTATCTCGATAACTATTTGGGGATATTATAATACATATATTAAACTCTAAATTTAATTTAAAATTTTAACTTTGATCTCAAACTTTTATAGTGCACAAATAGGCACTTTAACTATCTCATCTTTCAATAAATAAGCACGCAATTTCTACCTGACAAAACCCATGAAATGCACGCATTCTGCGCGAGTGAGGGGTAATTTTCGAGGCCCACAAAGGTAAAAAATATTGAAATTACAATTCTACCCTTCATGAATCTCTTTTATATTAATTAAAATTAATTTTAATTTTTTTTAGTTTCAAAATAACATGTAAGATATTTTTTAAAAAAAGACATGTCAAATATTTAGTTAGTTGGCAGCCACTGATTGACTCACTAATACTCGTGGAAACGTTTGCATTTTACGTACTTTGGCTTCAAAAATCGCATATTTATTTATTGAAAGATAGAATAGTTAAAGTGCCTATTTATACACTATGAAAGTTTAAAATCAAAATTAAAATTTAAAGTTAAATTTAGGATCTAATATATATATATATATTATGCTAAGTTAACTATGTGCATCGTGGTGTATATCTCACTATTCCAAAAGGCAAAAGTTTGCTGCATGCATGAGACATATTTAATTATTATATGCTATTCTATGAATAAAAAAACTAGGATATATATATATATATACTTGGACAAAAAGCAGATTTTATACGATACCCACCAAGATCCTTGTATCACCAACATTCAACACGATATATACATAAATATACTAGATGCAAAGCTCCATGTGTCAGCATGGACCCAACAAATTATATGAAATGATTACTTTTTGGATTTTACTTATTTGGTAATATTCTTTTTATTTACATCAGACTTAATTATCATCGAAAAAACATTTATGAAGTTCTTTACAATTAAAATTTTAGAAAATACTATCATTTATAATAAAAAGGTGTCTGTTTTTAATATAAATGATTAGTATTGTAAATTTGAATTTAAAATAAAAAGTGTATAGATTAACAAGCAAGGTAAAAATGTTATGATTTAATCTTCTCAATGTTGAATTTACTTTGAGTATAATAGAATGATTATGAAATTATATATATAGTCTATAACAACGTAAGCATGCACTCTCTTCTTTTTTTTTTTCACTTGGTTTGATATTAGGTCATTTTAAAAAGAGAATTTATTTGTTTATCGTATTTTTTATTTTTTAAAAAAAGAATGTCATTTTTATCTTTTTTTTTATTTGGCAATTCTTTAGGTCCAATTTTCTACTTCAGTTTTAAGACCATAAGATGAATGATATTTTGATACATTATTTATATATTTTAAATTTAAGATTCAAGATTTAAAAGTCTTATTTACTTTTTCAAATATATGTCAGTTAAAATCAAATAAATAATTTAAAGTGAAGAAAATTACATATTCAGATATATATGTATATAATTTTCTTAACAAATATTTTTTTACCATCACACAAATTTTATAGGTAAAATTTCCATAATTAGAGTTTTCTTCTTGGCAATGTATGATTCAAATGTTGAAGATATAAATATTTAGTGGGATCCGTTTATGATTCTAAATAAATATACTAGCACAAGCTATGGATGTTATCTTCCCTATAAATAGATACATCATCATGAATTGATTGATCTTCTTTTCCTCCAACAAATATATAGAGTAAAAGAAAAAAAAGAATATATATATATATATATATATATATATATATATAAAATATTTTTTTTTGTATATACATAAATTTTGATATACTTTAATAATAGAGAAGTATAAGTAGTTCAAATCTCAGATGTGATAGTTGAATCCTCTTATCGAAATTCAAGTTGTCTCGCCATTTAGCTATCAATGACATTATCATACACAGGTAAATTCAAGATTTAAATATCGAGCTTAGAATTTTACCACATCTAGCCAAATTTGATTGATTTTACAAATCTTCCCAATTTGATTTTATTTGGGATTTGATAATTTACATGTTTTAATTTGGTCGGCTCAATTGGTTACAACAAAGTTGAGATTTAAGTGAAGATGGGATTGCAAAGTAATATTATGATCCTATATTATAGTAGTTCCAAAATATATTTTAAGACAAAAATAAAGAGATCATTTTAATTTTAAAAGATGTTGAAAGACATCATTAGAGGAAATCTTACATAATTAACATCACTATCTTTATCATGTTTAACTATCAAAACATATAATTATTAAATGAAAGTATCCTTTTTAAGTGTTTAAATATATTATTGAGTAAAATAATCGAGATGCATCCCAATGCGATCGCTATAACAAATAAAAAATATTTTCTATCGAAAACATGTCGATTGTTCTGTATATTTTCACAAGTTGATACATATGCAACTCTATTCTCTTTTTTCTATGAAGATGGAGAGATTATTTTTGATAGACTATGACTCAGGTGAAATATAATAAAAAGCGAAAAAGTAGTGAATAGATTTATAATTAACTAAATATATGTATTATTTGCATGGACCCTGCATGCATAAAATGTCTTTATCTTTAACTAAAAACAAAATGTGTATCTTAATACAAAATTGGCGTCTTTATCATTGATATTTAACTAAGATTGAGACAAAAATGATACTACTCATACTATTAGTATCTACATTTCCCCATTTGCTAAGAATTTCTCCAATCTCTATCATCCACAATTTATTTATCTTTCTTGTATCGTCCCAATTTTATCGAATTTCTCTGCAATCCTTTCTTGAAGTTGATTCTCTTCTAAAGAATATTTATTTTTGAAAAAAAAAACGTCTTTTTTCTATATACAATCTCATCGTCAATATTCGAAGATAAAGCATGACGTTGGTGACCTTTTTTTTTCTTTCACCAATTTTTCCAGGCTCAATGGATGCAATATGACAAAAGGGGGGACTACTAAAGAACAATAATAAGGTAAAAGAGGGAAATAATGTTGCACTTATTGAATGCTTTGTGTGGTTTTATTGTACGTTATGGAATATTGGATAATATTAATCTATCATCTTGATTGATTGAGTAAAAAAGAAAAAAAGATAAGGATATTAAAATGATGTTATCATAAGTCAAAAGAAAAAAAAAACAGTCCACTACCCTACCCTACACTAAGCTCCCGCTATACGTGAGATATGGAGAAGAACATATTATTATACTCAGTCTTATGAAATATAATTTTCACAATTCGGACTTGTGACTTTCTAATCACATGACAACAGTTTTACTAGGAGAATTATACTACTAGCTAGGGTCTGTACTAAGCCTTGTATGATGTTTTAAATCACAGTTCAAACTCGTGACCTATTAGTCACATGACAACAACTCTAATAGAACAATCATGTTACTAGTTAGGGTCAATTGTACTCAGTCTTTGTTTTCACGATTCAAACTTACGATTTTCTAACCATATGAAAACAACCTTTACCAGTTGTGTTGATGTTATTATTAGTGTACAATATAAATTTTTAAAAATGGGGAGTCTTTTGTGGTTGAAATGAGAATCTAATTGATATGAGTATCCCATGAAGTCTACTTTGACCAATGAGATTCATAATTTAGGGGCCACACAACATACTTTATTTTTAATTTTGCAATCAATTTCCAGCTGGAGAGAACTTTGAAAGTGAATGAATTATTGAAATGGATAGTGTTATTGGTAACATGGGATATTATAGGAAAGAAAAAAAAACAAGAAAAATCTCTAAGGTTGTTATAAAATGTAAACAAATCAATGATTAGTTATTTTGGAGTTTGACAGCTCCTTCATTCCCACTAAGTTCAGTTATGTGAATGAAACTGTCTTGAATTTGGTTTATAACTTACTTTGTGAGTGTATGGACCATTTTTTGCTGCATAATTGTAGAAAGATGAAAGTGAAAGAACAGATTATTCTACATAGATATTTACATACATAACACTTCCTCTGATTCAACCTACCTTTAACTTTTTGTCATATCATGAACTTGTGCATCAAAATTATGGATATGCAAGGACCAAGTGTAATAACTCACTCCAATCAAAATTTCATGTGTAAAAAAAAACAGCCTTTTTAAAAGTAAAGAGTGGTGTTTCCGCACACCTCGACTAGTGCTACAGGGTATGTGCTACATCCTACTAGCACAGCTACACCAGGTGACTCCGTCTCCCAAAAGTTAACCACATGGAAAGAAATCATCTAGTGTTCTCAACGAGTCAACTAGGTAGATTCAAAAATATCAAGAACCTTTCAAAGACCATGAGTTACCTAATCATAATCATTTGTATTTCCAAGTTAATGTACCTTACACTAGAGTTTTCAAGAGTTTATAACTAGAGACTCAAACATTAGAGAGAGTTGTTGCATCTAGTTATGGTGTAAAGGCATCTCCAAGGGAACTGAGTATGAGGATCATATCAATAAGGATTTCAGAATACATAACATTGGGTTCCAATACATGCTCTCAAGTACACAAACCAGAAAATACTCCGTAGATTTAACAAGCAATTTTCGCAACCATAAATGTAACAACTATGGGATATATGACTTTGAAATACAAGAAGAAAGCTCACTCGACTGGAAATGTAAGTGTTGTAAGTTTACCAGCTAGGCCCAGAGATTGTTATTCTTATTTTATCAAGACCAGCTAGGCCCAACGATTAATTTCATAAAAGAAGTACAGTGCATAACTGCAGATTACATCGATTAATGTCATTCCTATACCTATAATGTAAATTCAATGAACAAGTATCATTGTATAGAATCTTCTAAGTATTACTCAAAGTGGAGTATCTTATAAACTGATTCAAATGTATTGGTCAAGCCTACATGATGTGGACGTAAGAACAAAATGGTGACCTCAAATGTTACAAAGGTATCCACCACCACCACCAAACCCCAACCCTCATCCCACCCACCAAAACAAAAAGAAACAACCCAGTAAGTTTAAGAAATTGGGAATACCAGGGAGGCTAAATCAGGTCCTTATCAAGTTTTGAAATAACTTAAGAATTAGAATACAGTTGGACCAACTGGTACCCGGAAAATTGAACTGGCCCATGCTTCATTTCATCACAACTGAACACCAATCTTCATAACCTCTGTTGATATGTATCCTCAAGAATAGGAACCCCTGGTCCATATATCAAACGGCAACGATCATGGAAAGAACCAACTAGTTTAGAGACCACCTCCTTAAAGAACATGTTTGCTACCTGCGAAGGAGTATTGCACCAATGCCTTAAAATAAGTTAAGATGATACAACATAATCAATCAACTGAAAAAGAAAAGGAAAAGATAAAAAACAAGGTTTCTAAAACTTCCCGACAAACTTTTTAAATAGAAATTACAGCTGAACAAAATCAACTTCAAAGTAAATTCAACACCCTCAAAATTCCCTTTGTTGAGGTGCCTCTAGTTGACCAAATCCCATATCCAGCCTAAACAGTTCAACTTTTATTTTTGATAACCAATAGATTAAAAAATATTAAAATATAGGAGTATTTATAAAGCACAATAATATCTAGGTAGCTCAGGTTACCACGTTGGAAGAGAGGACTGGGTAAATTTATCATGGATATTTGAAATAAAAATAAAAAGATCTGATACTTAGCTAGAACATCATCCAATTTACAACAACAAGAGCTAAATTTCTTAAAATTCACTCCCAGAAGAAAGAATGGGACAAATGGCTAGAGGGAAAAAGGAAGGATGCATCTGCTTCATACCATCAAGAAAACTGAAAATGGCTTAACCACCCAAAAACATGAGGAAATTAAAGCCAGATAGATCACCTTTAGGATAAAAGACACGATGTTGGGTTCTACTATTATAACTGCTACGACTCCTTAGGCGAGAAAGCCACCTTATTATAATGGTGAACAAGAACTCTTGCTTAAATATACCACTAATCCTGATGAGATGTGAATCTGCCCCATGGTTTAACCCACAGTGGATTCCGTGCCTGAATGTAATGTGCAGTTTTGCATTCAGTTTGATTAGATGCATGCTGTCCTTTATCCTACACCTAGTGCCTTACTTTCTTAAAGAAGGCATCTGTCCATTCAATTGGAATTTCATTTCTAGAGGTACACTCCAGTTAGCAATATGCAACTTATCTTCCTGATAGTCAAGTGCCACATTGGATACACATACAGCTATCTTTCTAAAAGCTACTTTCTTTTCTACTCTTTGCTTCTGGTTCAATAGCATGGAGACTCATGCAAAGGGTTAACAGCAAATGGGCAAGTCAAGCGGTAAAGCAGTAAAGTGTAAAGCGGTAAATCCACTAAGAAAGGCACTAGTAGCTATTCACCCACCAACAATTGCGTCAAGGCAAGAGTGGAAGGAGAAAAGAAAGAAGTATCAAGCCGAGTGTTGTTCGTTGTGAGACTCAGGTAGTTGCTCTAGTTCTGGACAAGAAGGTAAAGTATGGCTTAGGGCTTTTGAATTTGAATGGACTTGCAACCGAGGGAAAACAGAAATAGAATAGCTATAGGTCACAGGTTCAAGTTGCAGAATCAGATAAAGATGCTTGCATCAGGGTAGGTTGCCTACATTACACCCCCTTGGGGGGCGGCCCTTCCCCAAACCCTGAGTGTATGCAGAATGCTTCGTACGCCAGGCTGCAATTCTGCTACTGTAGTAGCAATAGACGAGTCACAAGCTGTGAAATATAATTATAGGAGGTTAAAAGATAGAAGCTTTTAGTGGATGATATTCACATAGAAACAAGAGTGTGAAAACTGAAATGTGATTTCCTCAATGGTATTCAAAATAGTACAACAAGCAAATGTTATTTCTCAACCAGACTCTTATGGTTAGATTCCACAATGCATCAAGCAGGTGTAAACAATTAACTGAAGAGCAAATCTGAAGTACGGGGACGGCAGATCTACCTTGATACAATAAGCTAATGACCTAGAGTACCTCCGTCTAGCAAACCCCAAAAGTTTGCATCTGTGTAATTAGTATCTTCAAGATATTCTTTCTACTCACATGGCATTATGGCTAAGACATTAAGAACTTACTATATTAAAAATAGAAAATTTACCTGTCGGTATAATGGAGATTGGAACTTAAAATCTACCAAAAAGTTAAGGTTACAAGATCCTGGAGTTGGTCCTGGGTTGAACTCCCAGACGTTAATCAAATGATCAAAAAGGCCAGTATCAGTCGCAGTTGTCTGCAATAATGAAAAAATTGTGCATGAGAGAAGGTAAATTAAGATATTTCAGGATGGTCAAAGAGGTAAAAGCACCCAAAATTATCTGATGAGAAGAAGGGCCTCTCATTAATAATACATATATCGTAAAGCTTTGGAATCTAATAAACACATCAAGTATGTTTAAATTGACTTATTTAAGACATGAACAGATAGTAACTTTTCATCCACAAACCAAAAAAAAAAAGTATGGACCAAGTCAAAAATCATCGTGACCTTCAACCACATTAATTAAAATTCCTATCATCAATAGGGAGAGTTGTGGGTTAACTCGACCAAAGGCAGTCATCACATAGGTAGGTTGATCTCCACTTCTGGATTCCTATTAAGGGAAAGAGTGAGACTTCTCTATTCCTACTATAGGACGTGTCTTTTAAGGCAGATTATTGTTCTCTAAACCTTGTAGATATCCCTCCACTGGGTAACCTTCACTAAAATTAAAAAAAAACTGTTAGATACGGGCCTAATGTAAGCTTACAAAGAACGCCTCAACCTTGGCCTAATGTAAGTTGTTTGAGACAACTTCCCTTCCTCATCTAAATATGAATGAGAAATATACCTTTTTGTGGAAATTATGTTTGTTAGATAATGCTTATCCCAGAAAACAATCAGAAGAAGCTATAATTGTTTGTAAAGAGATATTGGATGAAGTTGTAAAATATTTAGCTTTTAGACTCTTTCCTATCATGGTGCAACTTCTCAAGAAACATCCAGTGTCATCATTTTATGTGTGCTTTTCAATACACTCAGCTTCAATTAGAAGGCATATCTGACAACTAACTAATTCTCAAATGGTACATTACACTTCAGTAATTGCACGATTTTGAGAAGGGCTAAAAAAATGAGATACCATTGATCTTACTAAGATTCAGGACATATCAATTCAAAACACTCATATAGAGTAACTATTGTAAAACAGTAACTGAAACATTTTACAAAAACATAAAACTAAATTGAACAAAATTTGTTATGCTTAGTTGAAAGAAATTTAAAAACTTAATAAATACTATATTTTTTTATAGGTAAAAGTTAATAAATACAATAGATATATGACGAATGCTACCTTGATGTATTTTGGTTTGTTTAGTTCCACATGAGACACATAACTCTCAACGAGAAATTTGAAGCCAATTTCTAGCTCAGCATCAAAAGATCCATCTGGATGGCGTTTTATGATCTCTGATCTTTGACACCAGGGGAGGAAATCTTCATACAAGTCAACAGCAGCAACCACAGCATATAACTGCTCCGGAGAGTATCTAATAAAAACAATACGAGTTAGTCTGTAAGTTGTACAATATTCCTCATAGCAGTTGGGGGATGAATTACCTTAGAGGAGTATTCAGCATGTATCCCAAGTAAATGAAAATTAAACTCAGTTTGTTTGCAAATTTCAAAACAAAAAAAGATTGAGCATGCAGAATCAGTTATTAACTTGGACTGAAAATTTCACTGCTAAATTGCATACGTTTCTTGTGTTTAACTTAGCAAGTAGAAGTGGAAGTACAGAATGTATATTATTTCTCTTATAGCTCAAGCAAAAGTTCCCAGCAAAGGCTAAAGAGTGATCACCAACAGTTTTACTCTTTTAGCCCTTTAAAAAGTTTGAAGTGCATCCTCAATCAACTCTTACACTGGATGAGACAATGAGTGGGAAAGAGGCAGAAACAATAAGCCATATGTTTTTACATTGCAGAACAAGACATTTATTGGATTTGTTCATCAATCTCAGAGGTTCTAGTTTGACAATGTCAGGAAGAACTCTTGAAGTTATAGCATGCTATAAAGGTGAAAGCTGCACCAGTAGCAAAAGACGGATGGAATATTGCCCCTGCAATTATTTGGTGGACAATATGGAAGGAGAGTAACTCAAAGCTTTTTTTTTTTTAAAGATACAAGTAGCGATTTACAAAAGCTTAAGATGAATTGTATTCTTCTCTTTAGTTTCTTTTGTATAAATCTGAATATATAGATGATTCTGAGGCAATCATAGATATATAAGGTTCCTTGTAAGATGAGCAAGGTTGTTTTGTGTAGTTTATTTGCCTATTTCTTTTTTGGGAATCTCATGTAGTCACTCCATTTTGGTTACTAGTGCAATTTATGTGCAGATGTCTATATATACACAGGATAATAGGAATATGTTATCTTTTTTTCAAAAAAAAAAACTCAAACCCTAAAGTAACTTCTCATTTGAAGTCACACCAATGACATATTAGCCACTTTTACAATATTCACCATGATATTACGATGTAAAGATCACGCAAGTAACCTGGATTTTGCTCATGATAAGAAACAAAAGTACATGAAAATGTTTTTGACTTGGAACTTACCCCAAGACACGCTTCTCCTCGTGTATTTTGGTTAACATACTCCCCTCTTCCCCATCACCACAACCCAAAAATCCTCTGGTTTGAATTACAGGACCAATTCTATAAACTTCTCCACGGGGCGAAGGCGTAATCACCTTGCTACCAGCATCACAACCAGGAGAAACTGAAGGAACACCAACAATGCCACTCAAGCATCGAACTTGAACATGATTTCCCAATCCCCAACCATTATTATCAATCCCCAACCTCTGTTTCAACACATTCCGATGCGTAACTAAACGCTTAATCGCCTTTGATGTTGAAACAAACGACGGCATTGCAGAACAAATTACAAACAATTCAAAAGTTCCCCTTTTTTTCCTTCCCTCTTCTCGTGGAATGGAACTACAATTGAAGGAAGACCCAATAGGGGAAAAAAATACCGAAATCGCTGATGATGATGAATGAATTTTTTACCTAATCTGTAAAAATTAAATTATAATTGAGCTGAGCAAAATCAAAAATTGGGGGAAAAAGGAAATTGAAATTCGAATTGATAACGTAACCCTAATTGAAGATGAATACGTACCTGGAAAATAATGGAATAGGGAAATTTAAGCGGAGAGACGAAGAAAGCTGTAGTTTTTTATTTGTGTATTTATACTTGTCCGTCGTCCACCTGTGATTTTTTGGAGATTTTTCATTACAATATAATATTATCCGCTCTATTTTGCGTGTTCGAGACTCGAAGATCGAGTTGTTGCAACATATGATATTTTAGGAGGAAAGATAGGAATTGATTTCTCTAGCCAAAGTTTTTTCCGCCAAGACCATTATACTAGATTTGCCTAGAGAAATGTAAATTACAAGTCACTGTAAAATCGTTAATTAATTCCATCCATAAAAAACCAATTAACTTCGTCCACAGAAAATAACAATTGTGAATTCGCTCGAATTTTAGAAATATATATCTATTATCCACTTTATTTACAAATGAAAGACTCATGGTCAAATATCATTTGGACATTTAGTTTATAAAATATATATACAGATGGATGATATTCATGTATATTTTATACTAGTAATACATATATTGTAGATCTCTATACATATCTATACATTGTATATAATAATGATAAAAACCTTATACTTAAAACATCTATATACATTTTATATGTCGTAATAGTAATTCATCAAAGCATACGAATAATTTGAATTAGTACATTAATTATAGTAGTAGATTTTGAAGCTATGTACAACGTATTTATTAGTTAGCTTGAAAATTAGACTTATTATTGTCCCAAAGTTCGAACTGTAACTATTTAACATGATTTGTTTTTCACATATGCAGCTGTAAATTTAAGGTAATATAAATTGAACTTCATGCCATTGTTTAAAGTTCAAACTGTATTTTGTTGTAATGTTTACAAAATTATCCATTGGCAACCCATCGATAATATTGACACTGTTTTTAGCTCATAATTTTCAAAGTCTATTACAATATAATAAAATGATAGTATATTTCCATCCCGATTTTCGATGGCCAACACTCAAAAAAACCGAATAAATCAGGAAAGGAATGTAAGAACATCAAAAGATAGAGCAAGCATTTTTTGACAACATTTTTCCAAAATCTGTACAAAGATTAGAGGTTCAATAGCTACTCGAATTTCCAACATACAGATAAATAAAGAGATACAAAACCATAACTAGTTCCGGGCAGAAACTATAGCAAAATCTTGACGCAACGTCTTCCCACCTGCTGTTTTTACATTCCATACGTCGTTCTTGGTTAAAGAGGTTAGTATCATCATAGTCTTTCGCTGAAAGCCAAAGACTTAACCCGTCGACTCCAGAAGATCCTTAAGATTATCAGTCATTGAGGATGTAGAAAATGGAACTACCTGGATGATCCATTTAAAGTATAGTTAGTTGACAATCTAATGTGTGCCACTGCGTAATTTAGAGCTGCAAATTAGCTGGTCCAACTCATTACTTGATCACTGCTTGAACCAGCACCTAACGGAATTTTTGTCCGTTTTGTGCAATGCTCCCTGCTGCTAGACTGTCCTCCTTCAAGATCTTCATCGATAAAGTTTTGATCCATCACCTCTGAAATGTTACAAGAGTATTAATAATGACTTGATATAGATATCGAATAATTAGTAACACATGCTGATTGAAAATCTCAGCTACCTGTAACGTAATCTTTATGGCACAAAACGGGAGATTGATTCTGTTTCACTAAGGTAGTGTTTCCCTGTAGATCTGAATTTACTCTCGTTTGATGTCGGCCTGCAGATTTGAAATGCTTAATCCAAGGGCTTGCCAATACAGCAGCAGATCCGCTTGTTTTATTTAACTGAGGCTGGTCTTTCTTGAAGTCAATTTTGGTCCAACAACCGTCTTGAAACACCTTATACTATGATTCACAAATGAAAGGTACGAAATCAGATTCTGAGTGAGGACAAAAAAAGCCAATTTTAAATAGCAGGGTAACGTTCAGTCGAATCGAATCAAACCTGGCCCGAAGGATTGACATGCTTTTGCCTTGATGATTTATGCCTTGAAAAGCCATCATTTTGGGAATGCCGACCAACTACGTCTAAGGAACCATATAAGTGGTCGACAAATGATGCTTCCATAGACTTGAGATACAAACTATGCTTCTCGTCAGTCCATTCCATGCTCTTCGGTCGAGAATCCTGAGATGGGATTTTCTTAATGAGAAACTGATATCTAAATGAACCACATTTTCCAGCCCTGTCTGTTAATTTTGAAACATTGCCTTCTGGCTTCTACTATCAATACACAAAAGTTGTTTCCTTGGAACCTGGAAAACGAGGGATGGGGCACTGGATATCCTTATATTGAATACAACAACTACGCTTCAGTACCAAACAAATCGTTACATGAAAACTCATTTCATAAGATCATCACCTTATTTTGAATGATCACATAAAATTAACCATGCAATTAGCCAAAAAAAAAAAGACACATAAAACATGATAATTATGGGGAGTTGGAGAAGCATATGCTTCACATTATTTCAACAAATTCACTCTCAGTCACAATACACGATAAGAACACAATAATATCATCATCAACAAGAAAAAAAAAACAAGGTAACCACACACGAAATGCAGTTATAGGTTTTAAAATAAGAAGGAAATATTGGTACAGTGACTAGACTACAAGGTTCTATTGTACGCAGCCTTACCTTACATTTCTACAACTGCAAATAAACTTTTTAACAAATAACCCTCGTTAAATGATACGCACTTTCACCGGGACACCTACCACCATCCTGTACCAGGTAACTCTTTTACTACTAAGATTTAAATCCGAGACCTCACGATGCACTTCATCGACCACTAGCCCACTAGCCCACACCTTTGGTGCATATAGACTTTCATTTTGAATTGTTGATTCTTAAGGATAATTACTTAAGATGTTTAGCCTATAAATAGATTGTAAAACTGTTGAACATGCATAATCCAAGTCCTTGTACAAATATCTTAAAATTCACTTAGCTAAATCAAAACACAGATTTACCCCCAAAAATGGCTAGAAAAAAAAAATTGATCAAACTAAAAACTACATAAACCATCAACTTGCAAAAACTATTCACAATATGTGTACAGTTCATAAAAAACACAAAACCTAAAAAAAAAAAAAAAAAAAAGCTCCTTCATACAGATGATTAAACAAACTATATATATGTATACCTCGAGAGTCAAAATTTCATCAATTTTATAACCCAAATTGTTTGTTGATGTTTTTCCTTTTGAATCCGATAGAGTTTCCATTATTTTATCTTCAAAAATAAACTATAGGTTAAGAGTATAATAATTTGTTATATGAATAAATTGGGAATTTATATTGTGAGAAAGAGAATGAAATTTGAGAAGAGAAAAAGGGGAGAACTTTTAGTAGAAAGAGAGGCTCAGCTGTCACCGCTTTTTCCATGTGTCAAGTGAACACGTCAACTCGTAGTTTACACAGATATTTTCTCTAAACCCTATTTACAAAAATATCCGGTCCACCACAAAATATCTTTTGTCTTCATTCAATTCCGTTGCCCATGGGTATATGCCAACTAAATAATTCTCCATTTTCGGTATTTTTATTAGAGTTAAATTATTTTTGAAATGTAATATGTTCAATTATCTTGTCACAGTTTCTTATCTTTTGAACATGTGATTTGTTTTGTTTTTTTGCTACCAAAAAACAACAACATTTATTTAGCCTTTAGTGAATATAACTGCTTAAACAGTCCTTTTCCTTACCTTATAGCTACCGGTAGACCTCATATTTAAATATGAAATTAAAATTATAAATTACCAGTATATATTAAACTTTTTAATATATAATAATATACTTAGAATAGCTATATATATGAAGTTTGGGGAAATAGAAATATACACACATGTTGTTTGAATCAAAATTATTGATTATGTAACTTTATATGTCAAGAATTATACATATATTAAAATAG
The DNA here is from genome assembly GCF_036512215.1 of Solanum lycopersicum. Lineage (NCBI taxonomy): Eukaryota > Viridiplantae > Streptophyta > Magnoliopsida > Solanales > Solanaceae > Solanum > Solanum lycopersicum. The sequence continues at coordinate 65,371,294 of NC_090803.1, read as the reverse complement.
TCTTTGATCGTTTAGTAAAATCGCGATCCACTTTAGATGCTTAAATTAAGAAAAGTATTGATATAATTAATAATTAATTAATTAAAGCTACTTATAAAAGACAATTACACAGACTAAATTATTTATATAATAATTATTGTAACTTCACTTTGTAATCTCACCAAGATTTGTTTCTTCTTTATTTTCTCTCTTTGGACCCACCCTACCTCAAATATTTTAATTTTAAAAAACACAAGGCTTGATATTAATTTAGCAACTCTTTAAAGTGTAGGTTGATATTAATAAATTTATAATTAAGTCAGCAACAACAATAATAAAAATAAATGTACGCATACATTATTTTTATTTTATGGAGATAGAGAGACAATTAAGTCAACAACACTTAAACTTATTTTATTTATTTCTGTTAAATTTCTAGATAACGCGATAGATATAGAAAAAAGTTAGAATTGTATTATTATGAATTTACGATACAATGAGTCTATGTCAGGCAAGATGTGAAAGGAATGAAAAGGATATTTCTATCTTAAGAATAAAATAATATCAGCTGTTGTTTGTTGAATGGCTCCATAAATATCATCTATTTCATAACATTAGATATTTTTTTCCCTCCTTTTTGACTTTGATATTTTTCCCTCTTTTTTGACTTTTTAAGAATAGGATTTACAACTTTTTTATAAAGAAAAAGAATTTGATTCATTTTTATTTGCTTAAAATAATAAACTTTGTGTCGATTTATCTTACCGAATAAACTAACGAACCGCTATATTATCAATTTCTATTTGAGCATGTTAATGCTTACTGATAAATTTTACTTTTAACGCTTAAATTTTTTTCCAGGTGTATAGACTAAAAAAACAAACAAACAGGCTCTTGAAAAGATAATTATAGTTAGTAAGACTGATAATTCAATATTTTAATATAATGTATGATAGAAAATTAGAAGAAAAAAAGATTGAATATGTTATAGTGTATGTACATTAAGAATTATTGTTACATTAATCAGATGGGGGGATAAGACCAAAAGTGGAAAAGGGAAAAACTCAAAATTATGCAGAACTCAAAGCTTAGAATTTTGTTCTCTTTTTGTACAAAAGAAATTTGCCGTTAACTTTGTCAAAATGAACAAGCAATTCGATTCATAGAATCTGTTGTTCTTCTTTCTGGTCCTCTTCTATTGTATCTTGCAAGTCTATTCGGCCTGCAATAAATAACGCAAAATCATCAATGGGTGTGTCTGGTACGAGGAAAGTCATTTTCTACAAAGATGTTCTTAACGAAGATGTGTTTTTCTGCCATTTGGTTACACACACATAAGCACCAAAACAAGAAAAAAGGGAACTTGTTTGAGATGCTTAGTACAAGTAGTCAAGGTACACGATGAGAAAGCCGTATGAACTGATCTGGGAGAAATGGAAGCATCATGATCTACCTAAAGCAAAGATATGATGGTGCATCTACGGAGATATTCCTCAAATCAGTCCTTGGACTCGTGTTTGTTAAAAAATCGATAACTATCTAGATCAAAGATTTAGAAAAACTAATAACAGCATTCTTTTCGTGGTTCAAATCTAATCTAACGTTGTGAAAATCATGAAACATGTACAGTGCAAGAAAAGTTACCATACCGAATAAGGACACTAATGAGGGAGGCTTTGAATGTCCATTTGAACTCATATCTATGCCTGCACAAATAAGACATGTGGTTGAATTTAGAGGCAGATATATAATATAACAATGAGCAACAGAAAGGGATGTTCATTTTTCTATGATCTCATGCATCCTTCTCTTCAGGATACCCTTTTCCAACAGATCCACAATAATGCCTCATGTCCTAGCAAATAAATACTCAAATGTTTTGCCCAAACTAGCAAGAATTCAAAGTGTGGAGAAAATATTGCACCAACGCGTGCAGTATTTTGATCATACACAAAATAACTTCAGACCCCTTCCGTACAGCAGAAAGATGGTGCAAAAAATTGTAGATTTAAAGCAGCAGCAGCACACCTGAAGTTTCAGCTGATTTGAGGATATCTGATTTCTTGAAAGTAAATCCAATAAAATTGGAATCTTTTGATGTCAGCATCTACATGATGGAACAAATCAAAATAAATACAAATCATTTCTTATATATTGCATCATTACTTCAATCATGTTTACAGCATTTGTTTAATATTCTCGCCGAACTGGTGGAATGTTTTTTTTTTCTGAGATTGGTTTGGTTCGTTACCTTTCGCCAGGGTCCGACTCTTGGTGTTGCTGATGAAGGATGTTCTACCTAAAATATAAAGTGAAAAATTAGCACAGTCAAAGAACAAAGCAAGCATGGTTTTCAGAAACAAGAGAAGCATCTTAATAAAGTAACACATGGAAAAACTGAGATGCAGAAAATTGAAAATTTTACTATAGTGGAATGCCAAGATTAAATGGTGAACTGAGTTGGAATGAAAATGCATGATTTGATAAGAAGCCGAAAAGAATCCACCGATATCCAATGATACACAGAAATGCCCAAAATTCTAAGAACCTAGTTCACAAATGATGTCAAATTGACATACTGAAGTTACTACTGAAAGAGAGGTGGGGTGTTAGTCCATGATTTGTTGTAAAGGAAGAGAAAATAGAGACCCTCCAAAGGTGAAAGATATGGATATGAAGAAAATATCCAGCTTATATATGGCTTCGTGGATCATGAGGGTAAATAGTTGGTGTCGAGCAGTCCACAATGTCACGAAATTGGAGTGATCTTAATGACTACTACTCTAGACGTTTTCTAAAAAAGTCAAATGAATACATCTGGGGTTCGGTCTAAAAAAGTACTCACCTCAGGGAACTTCTCAAAATTTTGAGTATCTAACTCTCCAGTAACAATAGGTTTATAGGCAGCCTCCATTTCATAAAGCATGTCCCAGTTGACTCCTTTGAACCAAGGATGAGCCTGAAAATCCAGTGACAAATATTAGTATGAAGACTCAAACATGGAGGCAGCATAACCACTCACCAAACTCACAATAGATCTTTGCACACATAGTACAGTAATTTCATCAATGATAAATGAGCACTGTACGCATTCTATTAATCGAAACAAATATTCTAGAATTAAGGAGCATATTCTGCAGATAGTTTCTGCACGGGCACTACTTCATTAGTAGATATTTACCTTTATTTCTTCCACTCCTGCGGTTCCTAATCTTGATTCGACATCGCACAATAAACGACAGATCAGATCCTTAGCCTCATTTGATACTTTTGGTTCGTCTGGGAATTTCAAGCATGTTCTCCAACTGATTATCTGATACAACAAAAACAAATGATATAACCCGAAAAATGCGTATATTTTTTTTATCTTAACAAGATGCTGAAGCACAATTTTAGAAACATTCCTTCTGAAAACAACAAAGTCTACAAAAACAACCATTTCAATCCCAATAATTTTCCATTGCACTGAAAAAGAATTTCTTTTAGAATCTTGGTTTACAAAGTTCTACCTGAATACGATTTGGACTTTGGATATCAATTTAGAGGCACCGACTGTCCCTTATTTTCATCCTAACAACAAACAGAAGAGTTAAAATACCTTGCGTGCTGTCATTCTTGGATGCTCGGAACAGAAGGGAGGATACCCAACAAGCATCTCATACAGGATTGCCCCCAATGACCACCAATCACATTCAATTCCATATCCTTTTTTCAACAAAACCTCCGGTGCCATGTAATCAAGAGTTCCAACGGTAGAATATGCCTACAGAAAATATTTCACACATAGGTCAATTGAATTAAGGACTGACCATGGATTGATCAATTAGAAAGTAACAAGAATAAAGAACATTATTTTTGCAAGCTGACTCAATTATAACTTGAAAATACGGAAGTGCAGCACTAGAGTGTGAGTTCGTGAATACCAAGGCACGACGGTTGCGTTTCCACTGCTGTATTTGTTCTTTTGGCATTGGCCATGAAGCTCTATCACCACCAGAATGCCCTTCAGTCCCATTAATAGACTCCGCATTCGTAAGGTCTTCATCTTCCAATAATATTGATGAGTATTTATTTTCCAGGGGTTTACATAAACCAAAATCTGAAAGCTTTAAATGGCCATTTCTATCTAGTATAAAGTTATCAGGTTTTATGTCCCTGAAAGAAGAATAATTTCTGAATCAGTTGCATGTTGGAGGATGATTGCTAAGATTTATCCATACGCACATATAAAAGAACAGATAATGACAAAAAACTGTAGCACCAAATTGCAAGGCCAAGACACCTAAATCCAATATGAGGAACTTATGCAAGATCATTGATTCCTATGATGACACCTCTACAAAAATGAAGACAGGACAAAAGGCCTCAATTCAGCTTGAGGGAACTAACAATTCGCAACTATCAGAGTATAGGCAAATAAATACAATTGTTAATCAGGAGAATGAAAGTTAGTAATTCTCCAACTAATGAATAAAGTTGTAACATAAGATTAATCAGTAACCCTTGAGACACAGACACGAGAAAACGGAAAACTAATTGTAGTTCCAAATGCAGGTGCTGATTCTGGAAAGTTCTTAGCATAAGCTTAAAGCAATGGAACATCTGAAAACGCCTCCAAACGTCCTCACTTTAACACAAGTTCCGTAGTATGAGAAGTGCTTTTGGAGATTAGAGACTTTGTTTTGCTCCCACAGCATCGTTCAAGTGCCAAAGGTTGAGGCCTTGTAACTTAGGTCACAGGTTCAACCGTTGCATCATTTTATTTTATTTTTTGACAAGGTAAAACGTGGGTTTAGGAAGTTTGCTCTTTTTGATCACATTATCTCAGCCAGTTTGAGCCCTGCTCTATGCGAAGTAAGCCTCATATTGAAGTGGAGAAGGTAGGGGGAGGCATTGTCCTTGAATTTCCAAGGATGTGATTGGTCCTAAGGTTGGCTCCAAACAGACTTCTCCATCATAAACAAAAAATGATTAGAAAGTTTTCACTTGATGATACTCAGCAGAAGAGGAGTGTTATATCAACAGCAGCGCAACACTTTTTTGACAATAGTAATAAACACATTATAATTAATTTGAGATGCAAATGGTACATACGTATTACTGGCAATCCTAGAGAGTATAGCAAAACAATCACGTAACATGCAAGATCGAACAAAAAGGCAAACTATTTAATGCATTGTTAAGATACCTATGTACATAATGATGCTGATGAATAGACTGAATAGCCAAAATACTCTCAGCAATGTAGAACCGTGCGACATCTTCAGAAAGAACATCTTCTCTCATCAGTAAGGTCATAATGTCACCACCAGGTAAATATTCCATTATGAGGTACAAGAAATCTGAGTCTTGGAAAGAATAGAAGAGCTTCACTATGCACCGACTATCAACTTCCACAAGCAAATTCCTCTCAGATCTGACATGCTCAACCTAAAAGAGCAGTATAACTTTCATAAATAAAAAAAATGGATACAATAATCTACACACAGAATTTAACCAAGCAACTCACAAATTGCCATTGGACCAATTAAGTGGCAACTGATAATTGCTGAGACAATTGCTGATGTACACAAGATATTCATAAACCTTAAAAGAGTAAAAATAGTCTCTTACAAAAATTATAAATTTCTACCTCTTACTTAGCTCAGTTTTCTTAAGAATTAAGAGGCAGAAAATGAGGGAAATCGAGTAACCTTTTAATCAAGTAAAAGGTTATCACTTATTTTGTTTTAAGTGTGGATTTGTCCAGAGTAGTGTTTAAATTATTCTTTTAAATACCAGAAAGCACATAACATGCAAGCGATTCACAAGGACAGGTGTTTCTCCATTGTGATACTTAACGAAACATGTTAACTTTTAGACATATATCTTATAAGATTAAATCTTTTTTTTTTCTCAAAACATGCTCCTCTACTATCTATGAAGTTTTAACAACAGCTAGTAGCGGAAGCATGGTCATTTATAAAATTATTCAAACAGTTTCTGCAAGGCCCCAATATCATTGCATAAACGTTTCAGAAGAAAATTGTCATTATATATTCCGTTTGTCACCTGTCCACGGCTAAGCATGTCTGATTTCTTCAGTTTTTTCATGGCAAAGATTTCTCCAGTACTTTTGAATCTACACAACCTAACCTGCATTAATAAACCAGATAATTTAAGAAAGTACTCTACAGAAATCTGCTTCATCAATGTCCATACGAACATTGACTGTGTCATCTGTGGTGAACGCAAGGCAAAAGCCCTCTAATTGAAAATCAAACTTTCTGAGGTAAGTGCACATCTGACACAAGCATAGTTCTTCTTAGCATGACATGCTTATAGTAAAAGACCGACTTCCACATTAGATTAAACCAGAGACCATTGCTAAGAACGACATTCAAGTGCTAAAGAAGTGGTTGATGTTATATAGACATTAAATTTATAGAAAAAATAATCATATAATATCTTGCCCAATTGGCAGCATGAAGAAAGATTGCAAGATAGGAATTATGATCGGGAGAACACTTCTCCGCAACATTGTTAAAGTGTAAGCCTTGAAAAAAAAATGTTTGATGCAGATTTTACAGAAGATAACACCATGATTCTCATCTTACGAGCAAAAGGATCTATTTGATCCCTTAAGAAACAGGCAAAACATTCTTTATGGCTTTATCATTGTATTCATCAATGACACAACCTTGAAAGATGAATATTCAGAATCTGGACATACAACTAATTGAAAGATCTTATTAGATCACAACTCAAAGAACTTAAAACTACCAAATTTTCTTTTCAAAAGCTTATAAAGACACAAACTTTAGTCTTACTAATCATTTACAGAAGAAAAACAATGCATACTCCAAGTTATTCTAATCAAACAAGTAAAATTTGAGCCACTTTTAAAGTACTACTCCAACAACATCCCAAAACAGAATTGGGAACTGTAAACAGAAATTTTACCTCACCAAAGGCACCTTTACCAATAACAGTCAACTGTTCAAAATCATCAATCCCAACTTTATGCCTCTGCAATCTCATATACTCAGTCTCCCTCTTCTCCAAATTCCTAAGCATCTTCTCTTGCTCATCACTCGGTACCTGTGCTTCTTGAGCCTTCCTCTGCAACGCCCATCGCCTGAAAATGTCAAAAACAACAAAAGGGTCAAACAAAAATCAACCAAAAAACACATTGCTTCAACTCTCCAACTAAATTCCTAAAAAAAAGACCTTTCTTTACGATCTTGCAAGCCTTGAAGGTAATTTTTGTAATGATTCTCAATAAACTGCTTAGCAGCAGCAGCTTTCTGCCGTGTAACTGGTGAAGAAACAGTAAATTCAGGTTCCAAATTATTGAAAACCCGATCAGGCTTCATGGGTAAAGCCCCTAATTTCACTGTCCCATCAGCAACACCCTCCATCTCCATTTGATCAACAAAATCAAGATTACCCCAGATCCAAAAAAAAGACTAGACCCAAGAATAAACAAGTCAAAATAATTAATGGGTATGTATTATTTTCATCATAGTACAAGAATTGTGACAGTTATAGAAGTAGGGGATTAAAGAAAAAGGGGAAGATGGTAATGGAAAGCCTGTCAATGTCAGCAGGTGAAGAAAGGGGTGGGGGGGTTTAGAGGGGGTTGGGTAAAGAACCAAGAAGAGCTGTTTGTGAGAAAATCCCAATGAGAGATCTAAGAGAAATGAGTTGTTTTACGAACTGGAGAATTCAATTGAAGGAAGAAGCTTAGCTGTCTGGGAGGTGAATTGGGAAGAGTGAAAAAGACAAGAGTACAAGTAATGAAGCATAGTTTACAAGCTTTGAACGCATTATGAGTGTTTCATTTGACTACAAAAAAAAAAATGAGTTCCAAGATTTATTTGTAACAAAATGAGATTGTTTTGGCAAGGAAATAGGTGAATATAATCCTTTATAAAGATAGATTTATATATATATATATATATGTAAAAATATTTCGATTATAAGGAAAATATATTTTAAAGGGGTACAAATATAATTTGATTTGTTGAAGGTGATTTTTTGATATTTAGTTTCGAAGAATTAGGATTTTATTGGTGAAATTTGTCACATTTACTTCAATTTGCTAATGGTGTGTGTGTGTTTTGTGTTGATATGCTCGTTTTCATTTGTATTTGTTAACAATCACAAAATTTAATATTGTTCTTGGTGGTGCTGTTTCTTTACTATTTTGACTAAAGTTGACATCCCACAAAGGAATGGTTTTTATTCCAAACTTGAATTTCTTTATCGAGCGACTCTCTTCGAGATAATAGAAGTGATGATAAAGACTGAATTGTTTGAAATAAATGATAAAAGATTTCGAGCTTAGATCTAATAAATACTACGTGAAGTGTGTAATCACTTAGATTCATAATGCTTAAATTCTCTTATATACTCGTGATAACTTATCGACGACAACCTCCTCAGTATTTCAACTAATGAACAACTATCTTTAAATGATTATAATTGTTTCGATCAACGTCTACCGTAGGCTCAACAAGTTTGTTCTCTTAGATTGCTCAAATGTAGTGTATAGAATCTTTTCAATACCGATGACTCTTGATGCAATAAAGGAGAACAAATAGACAAGCGAAAATCTTTGATTATAAATTCATAAGTTGGTTATAAGTTCGAAAATTGAATCTACTTCTTCACCTTTCTAGATTTAGGATAATCTTTGATTCTCTAGGCTCATAATGCCAACAAAATGAAATTCACTCTATTGTCCAATATATATTTTTATTATTGTAGATTGTTGGAGAATTTTTTCAAAACATGTGATCTTAAGTTAAAAATTTATCATATCAAATGTCTTTTGATTATAATTTCAAATTTTAGTATCTCAGAAGGTTGAAATTTATAGAATTACTAAATATATGTATAGAAAATTATATATTCTGTCGAATTTTATTTTTTTAAAGTTTCACACATAATTCTTATTCTTATTTTTAAAAAATAAATAAATTTTAGTATCACTTTCAGAGTAAAAAATTTGGTTGACTCAATCAAAGTGTTGACTTGGTCCTCTTAAGAATGACCAATTCATTCCAAGAAAATCTGATTTATTCCTTGTTTTACTACGTAAAGGTTACGATTTTGAAGTTAAATTAGGGCAAAGGCTCAATTGACACAACTTATATTATTATATATTAGGTATTAAAATTAAAAAAAAAAAGAATAAATAAAATAATTAAAATTCAGAAATTGAATTATGAGTTGTATATTATTTACATTTTAGTTCAACTAACTTTTTAATGAGTCAATAATTTATTTAACTTCTAAATTTATTTTATTCAACTCGATTTACTCATTTAATACCTCAAGATTTCATTCGTAAATTGACATCTTCTAAAATTACTTGGTAATCGTAATTTTAGAAGATGTCAATTTTTGGGTAGGTTAAAGGAGAATGACTTCTTAAATTGTAAAAGTAATAACTTTTCTCCGTTGAACTTGAATTGATGAAGTAGGAATAAAGTTATAATCTTTTGTTAAAAATCACAAATTAAATAAATCTATTGTTTGCTTGAAGTTTCTCGACATACTAACATAGATTGAGATAGAATAAATGATATTCCTTAATCGAAATTTCAAGGTTTTAGTCTTTCATATTAAAAGAATCTTATAAGTTAGGGAGCGCTTCTTTTAAATTAATCTTATGTTCAATGAATTTAAATTAATAAAATCAATATAGATATCAAACATCAAAAATAAATATTTGAGAGCACGGGGTTCATTCAAAACCTTTTCGATAGAAAATTACATTATATATAATTTGTTGAACCTCACATGTTTACTTCATTATATTTTGAACTCTTAATAAAAATTCTGACTCTACCACCTTTAATCATCATTAAAAAGAAATTTTACACTGTTAAAATAACAAATTAACATCTTCTAAAATTACGATTATCAAGTATACTAATAAAACAAATAAATTCTATTTTATAGCACCGATCAATTAGTGGAACGTCTTAGAACTTTAGGATTTTTTTTTTGTCAAATGTCACCATCTATAAAAACAAAATATCTAACTTGGGAATGTGATATGTTCAATTCAATAAAAAGAGGTGTCACTTTTTTATAACTTTAATTAGTTCTTCTTTATCACAAATAATTAGTGGGGGATTAAAGGTAAAGTAAAATATTATTATTATTAGTTGACTTTGGAAAAGATAATTGCTGAAAAAAGAAATATCAATAATGTGAATAATTATTTTTTTTCATGGGACCATCTAAGGCTTTAAAAAGATTTTTGATATATAAATTTGGCAATATGCACTTCACATGGACATAGAAATTGTCACAATTGTGTTAATTGGACCGTCAAATAAATTGATTAATTAATTAGACAATAAAAAGAAATAAATGTCATGAAGCACTTATATAGATGGTACTTTCCATATTGAGGTTTTTAAAAATTGTTCTATGAAATTAGTTCACCATTTTTAGAAAATTGAACTTTAGAACATTTCATTCTCAACTAAAAGTTTAGTATATGTTTCTTGTACGACACAACAATATGTAGAGAATAATATGAGATGCAATATTCCCTTATCATAAAATAGAGAATAATATGGTATGTGTGTCAACTGATGAAAAAATTAGATTGATTCATAAGTTAAAATTAACGAATTAATAAATATACATTACAAACGTCTGAAATATATATTTTACTTTTTTATTAAATAAATTTATATTATTTTATTCAAATTTTTATCATAAATATATTGGAACCCATAATGACTAGTTATTATTATTATAGTTTGAGTTTCGAAGATCAATTGTCCACAACTTTTAAATACAATGTATCTTGAAGTACTTGTCAAGATATGCATTGAAAATGTTCCATTGCGTGTTGTAGTAGGTAAAATATTTGGGGTAAATTAAGGAGGGGATCTTAATTAAAGTTAGTCGTATTTAATTACTTGCTTCATTTCAAAATAAATGAAGTTTTAACTTTTTCATTCTATTTTTTTTTTTACAATTTCAAAAAGAAATTGATATATTTTATTTTGAATTTATCCTTTTATATAAATAAAAATCATTAACTAACTTCTCTTTAATTAAAATTTAGAAACATGAATTGCTTATTTTAGAATGACGGGGGTATGAACCAAAAAACTTAGTAATAAGATTACTATGTTGAAGTATTGATATTAATGTGAATTGTGGTGTAGTAGTGAAATTGTTTTATCTTTAATTATAATTTTGAATTTAAACCTTGAGTATAAAGAAAATTTGTTTGAAGTGTCACTTTCGAAAAGTATTCAATTTAAATTTAATTGAGGTCTAAATACGAAATTCGAAAAAAAAGAAAACATTGAGGCATTGATGGGCGCTACAAATCTCACGTGTGATTAATATTGTTATGACGGTGGCCAACATATCCACGTGTGAAGTCTGTAGAAATTATGAGCATTGAGCCCATTAGCTTGTTGGGCCCAATGGAACAATAATAAAGACACGTTCTTGATGTTAACTAAGCCCAATTGATTCGATGAATGAAATGAACCCACGTTGGCGAAATATGAGCTTCTTATATCTTTGAATAATTCATTTTTATTTTATATTGAGGTAGCTTTTGGAACGCAAATTAGACTTTTGATATTTAATTTGACATGGGGGTCGGGGAGGGAGTGGATAAATGTAATGAAAATTCTATATAGGTAAATGACAAGAACCATTCTCAACTGAATTTAGATTTACCTCGAAAAATCTCATATGGTAACAAGAATAACTGCGTAACAGTGAAATTCGAGATAATGGAACTTTTCTCTCAACTCCCAAGTTGCTAACATTGGACAAATTCAACCCAATAAGCACATTCCTCTTATAAGATCCATCCCAATAACATGTAAGTTCAAGGACTCTAACCACACACAAATTCACATTTCATTTGTTAATCACCAAAAACATCTTAAGAATCAACAAAAAGCAAGTAGAATGTATCACTCACATTAACTTGCACAAAGAAATTCTTTGGCTCATAACAACTGCTGATCTTGAAAAAGGAAGAAAAACAGATATTTACAAAGAGAGACGAGAAAAGTAGCATTGGCCAATCTGTTCATGATTTACCACTTTTTGTCCCATCAGAATACCTCTGTCATTTCAATATTCTGTTGATTATTTGGTCTTTGTTCAATCACATTGTTGCTATCTTTAACTGATCTCGATCCTACTATTCTTGTATAGCACTGAGTTAGAACCAAAGAAGCACATCTAAGAACTACATTTGCACTATTTGCAATTATAGAGCTTAAATATAGCCAGTGTTTTCTGACTAAACGAACGATTGAGATCAAAAATACAATTCCACATATAGCACCTGAAATAAGTAACGGACCTGAGAACAACTCTGGTCCTAATCCAGGATCATGTTCCACAGCTGATGAAGAAGAGCAATTTGAAGAAATGAGCATTTGTTCTTCTAGTTGTCTGATCTCTCCACTCTGCGAGACTTTAAGAACAGCTTCTGAGATATCAACTGCTAAGGGAGAACCCTTTGGAAAGACCTGATAGATTAAAATATCAAAAGTCAGAAACTAGGCTTTATATAGGCTAACAAAAAGGGTTGATTACATAAAAAGATTAGAAAGCTAAAAAGATGTAATATTGATCTTACAAAGCCAAATCCACCAAGTTTATAGACCGGTCCTGACTTGGTGTAACCTTTGCAGAACTTAGCAAGGAACACTTTGGCATGTGGAACTACAAAGAAAGCAGCAGAAATTTCTCCCTTCTCAAAAGCATTAGGGTAGTCATTGATTGAACTGATTTCCTTGATGTTCTCTGGCTTGAATTGCAAATTCACCAGATATTTGATTATAAATGACTTGTTGTTGCAACCAACTGCAGCATTGGTCCTTAGAAGATAATCAACATTTACTACAGAAGGTTCCAGCCTAGGAACTGTCATAATGGAGGAAAGAAGTGCAGTAAAGCAAGCTGTGACAACCACAACTACACATAGCCATGTAGTCAGCACAAGTCGAGATAGATTGCTTCTGATCACTTCTCCTGTAATGATTTCCCAAACTGGAGTTATAAACTTTTGAATTTAGACCAAAGTGTAAGCAGTAGTTCTTTATATCTTTATTCTAAACGGAAAAAGTCAAAATTTATTTCTCTATTATACAAAATATGTTAGATTTTACCCTCTGTTGTACTTTGGAATTTAAGGAAGCTCCACATAGATAAGGAAGGATTCTACGTCTCAAACATTTCAGTAAAAAGTTCAGAATTTACTCAACTACTCTTGACTATGCTTTAACATTAGTACATTACCATCTGTTATACTTCAGGTGGCGTTCTGTTTAGGTTAAAGGACAAATACTAGAAAATTTGCTAACAAAAAGAGAAAATTTTAGGATAATTCATAGAGTAAAAGGGTACTCTTTTTGTTCAAATACCTTTTCTCTTGTTCTCCATTCATTCCACTTCATTTGACAGAGTTTGACTCAACATGTAGTTTAAGAAAAGAAATAAGACTTTTAAAACTTGTGGATTTATAAACATGTCATAAGATTCATTTGCTATAAAAGCTTCTCATTAAGGAAATATAAAAATGGGACAATGTTTTTTGTACGAACTAATAAAATAGTGTGAAAGAAGAAGATAACGGGAAGCATAATGTATTTCTAAGTTTGAAACTTACTTTGTGAAAAAGAGAGAACAGTGACAGAGAACCAAAGCATTGATCCAATAAGCTGAGGGAAAGAACCGCTGAAATCCAGGTTGTCATTTACGTACTCATTTAACCAGATGACAACTCCTGTAGACATGCTCATCATTGCCAGCAGAATCCACAACTTCAACTTGAAGGCCTTGATAACAATAAAATTGGTCTTTTCGGGTCTTGGTCTTTCAGTCACTACCATGACAAGTCCAGAGTCAATATAGGGCTGTGAAAATTCTGCAAGCTCATAGCGATCAGGCAATATTTCTGTGTCACCTACTGCTGCATCCAGACTCTATTCATGAACTGGTGAGTATTTGCAGATGTTAAACAGAAAAACACTAGCAACAATGAGTTCTAAGTAGCAGATTTTACTGATTGATCATGAAGAAAATCTTAAGGGGAAAGGATCAAACATACTCTATACGAAATATCTCAATTTTACCTTCCCTTATACTTTAGTGTCATTCATACCCTTGTCATTAGCAAATGACCAAGAATATCACCAGATTTGTCTCGAGGAGAGGATTCCAAAATACTAATCAAAATTGAATTTTGATGTCATTTGCCTTGCCATTACTTCTTGTACTTTCTACTGATGATTTTGTAGTCAAATGAATTGAACTGTTGGTTTATTGAGAATAACTCTAGTATCCTATGTTTTTTCAAGAATAGCATTTCATTTGACGAGAGGTCTTTTGTTACCCTTGACCTCATCCGATCAATTTGAAGTATAACAGATAGTAATATTTAAAAGTATATTAATAGACTTCGACCTTTTGAAGTATTTTGATATGTGGAATCATACACAGTCCAAGATGCAGCTTGTAAAAGTCAGGGGCGAATATGGGATAATTTGCTATCAACAAGGGTAGGAGGGAAAACTATAACAGAGAGTAAAAGTAAAAAAGTTTGCATAGCAGATGAATAATTTTGGTAACAATGACAACACCACCAAATACTCAGTATACTTCCACTAGTGGGGTCTGGGGAGGGTGGGTTGTATGCAACTTTGCCCCCTACCTTGTGAAGGTAGAGAGGTGGTTTACGATAGACCCTTGGCTTAAGTATATCATATTAAAAATCAAGCTTGTAAAGCAAACATATTTGAAGAAGTCATGTTGAAAATAATGAAGATTAGAATAGTAGCAGCAATAAAATGATATGATAACTGAAGAAACGGAAAAAACCAATAATACTAATAAACAAGAATAAGATAGTAGGAGAGCAATAATAATAATATAGAAAAAGAAAACTAGACAACACTGCTGACCTTCTACCCTAGTCCTCGACCTCCATACCTTCCTATCTAGGGTCACGTCTTTGGTGAGTTGCAACTAAGTCATGTCCTATCTAATCACCTCTGCCCAAGATTTCTTCAGTCTATCTCTACCTCTCCTTATACCCACTAAAGTCAACCCCTCTCACCTCCACAGTGGGGCATTGGTGCATCTTCTTTTCTTATACCCGAACCATCTCAACCTCGCCTCTCCCATCTTGTCCACCACAGAGGCCACCCCATCTTGTCCCAAATAGCTTCATTCTGATCCCATCTCTCCTAGTAGCACGTACATCCATCTCAATATCCTCATTTATGCTATTCCCATATTTTGGACATACGAGTACTTGACTGGCCAACCCTCCGCCTCATGCAACATAGCTAGTCTGATCACCATTTTGTTTTGAAACTTTTTCCAAATTTTAAAATTTGAACCAGAAGATGCTTAGAAATGCTACAGACTATAAGTAGATGCAATGGTTAAGTTAGAGTCATACATGTACATACCTTGTTTGAAACTCCTTCAACCATTTCATCATAATTACCATAGAAGGGAACAAGAACATAGGGCAGATAATATGGAAGTTTTCTTACTGCTGCTTCAAAAACATGAACTGAAAATCCATCAATTAGAGTCTCATTCCTCTCTTGGTTAAATTTAACTTTCACAAACTGATTAAATGCTCCCCTTGCCGGTACCCCAATTCTAAGTGGTTTTTCTAGGCCACCAATTGTCCACCCTTTTGGAACAGTTTGCTTACCACCAGGCCACAAAATTGACCCCAAATCCCCTTCTAAACCGTTGCCGATTTTCAACGTCATCCCATTGTATTCAACAAGATCCTCAGAAAAACCAAACTCTGGTGACCAAAATGACACTTCTCTATAGCTTTTGCCAATCACATTAATGATCCTATAGGTTGGCTTTTGATATAACATGCCATTCTTGAAGCTAATTTTCCCACTTAAACCTTCAAAATCACTCAACAAAATGCTTTTCACAAGTTCACTTGAATCACTTCTGGATAACTTCTCCATGGCTTTAGCAGTTGCCCATGTTGCATCATAAGCCTTGAGAGCATATGCGCTAGGACTTGGATATCCTTCTTCTTCTTCAGGATATTCTAATCTGTACTTTCTCCTGAACTTAACATTGAACTCTCTAAAAGACTCAGTTTTTACATTAACATTTGCCTTAAAACCAATTACACCTTGCATATTCAGTAAAACAGAGGGTTCAACAGAGTCAAGAAGACTTGCCATATTGTCTGAAACAATCCATACATAATCCTTCCCCATCATTCCCATTTCTGTTGCCACCTCAAAAAGAACCAAACCAAAGTGTAAAGAACATTGTGCCACCACAAAAACTTTAACATTCTTGATTCTTAACTTCTCCAGTTCTTCTTGAATGAAAGATTTTGAATTTGAAACAGAGAACAAAGGAGGAAAAGCTAAATGATATTCAATAGAAGAGTCAACAAGTTTGAGTGAATCAGAAAGGTGAGTGATTAGCCCAAAATCCAAATTGGAGAAACTGTTACTAATTTCATATAAAGCTATCACCTTTCTCCATTTGAAATGCCCAATTAATGCAGCAAAGCATTGCATTTGGAATTTAACATCATTACTCATATGGATTAGTGAAATTGGTTCTGTGAGTAATATTGTCGAATAGGTGGCAGCTGGAGTTAGAGAAATAATGGGAATGTCCTTGTAGGCTTCATCATCAAAGTTAGAAAATAGAGCAGCTTCTTGGTGTGTCAATGGTCCAAGGATGGCATGTACTTGCTTCTTCTTGGCAAGATAAGTTGCTGCAAAATTTTAAGATCAATCAGGTTTCTCAGCAAAGTTCTTGTCAACTTTAAGAAATCGCCGATGAATTAGATTTTTTTAAATATAATTTTTACATATTAAACACTTTAATACGATATCAGAATAGATAAAGTTATCGTTTAAATATTTAGATGAGATGATACAAGAATTATATGTCATTGAAGTAAAGCTAAATCCAAAGCTCAATGATGTAAGGAGGGTAGAGATGTGCAAAAATTGAAGCGACCAATTAACAGAATTGAAAAAATATTATCGGTTTATTGTTATTGGGTTAACGAATTTTTAATGATTTTATAAAAAAATTACAAGTTATTAATTCGATATTAATTTTTAATATTGAGCTATTAGGTAAGTCGAATACTCATTAAGATTGTAGTAATTTACTACTTTTACCTGTACATAAATATTAAATTTAATATCTTACTAGTTAGTCTTACTATATTTGCCCTTTAATCATCAATTCGCACATCACGATGACTTTGGTTTCACAACTTCATATTATACAAAACGTCAAAATCTAAAGTAAGAATTTCATTCCTCTTAATTTCTCTTTGTATTACACTTATATATTGTTTCTATTTTATGAGCAGTTGTGAAGTTATATTACTATCTTATCAGGTCAAATTTGTTAGAGATATTTTTTTAATAAACATTTTCTTATTGGTTAACCCGATAATTGTTAAGGATTAAAATAAAAAATTAATTAAAAAACATCTTATAACGTATTTAAAAAGTTGAAACACGATAATATATAAAAGCAAACTAAACCGACTAGGAGGTATAGGCTATAGGGTAGTTAAGAGTCTAATAGTCAAGTCTAGTGGTAGTTTGAATACATTAATTTTCTTTATACTTTGATGCGAAAGGATAACTACTTTATAGTATAAACAAATATATACTTCTATTTTTTTGAGATTGTTTGGTTCGCGGATTAAGTTATTTTAGTATTATAATTTTCGCACTAATTTATCTTTAATAGGGTAGTGTGATAAGATAACATGGAATAAATTAACTTCAACCAATCAACGTAAAAATTTAATCATAAATTTAATTGAGAGATATTTCACCTGATCTCACGAACGAAATCACAATTTCTTAAATGGTACAACTAACTAGTATAAACAAGTACTATGACTTTTGAGTATATAAAAATCTTGTTTACTCTCCTCTTCTCTTTATGAACTAATTAGTATAAATGACTTGTTATAACAATATACTCATTTATAAGCTTTTCATATAATGATATACACATGTTATTTATACTTAAAATTACAATAACAAAATACTTGTTTATTACATCAAGTTTTATACAAAAGATTATTTTTCCTATATAGGTGAAAGTGTGAACCAAAAGGACTCCTAATGAGCTTGCAAGGACTTGATGATGTTCTCATCACTTCCTCATTTCCTCTATACCAAAATAGGTTCGATCGAAGATCTAAAATTTATAAATTCTAAATTCTACAATTTATGTATATATATTAGTAAAATGAATTTCTTTTCGGATAAACTATTATATATAATTAACACTATATTTCACGCTAGAGCGTGAAAGTAAAAAAATAAAGAAGGTATGTATTATATATATATATATATATATATATATATATATATATATATATAGAAAGAGAGAGAGAATTTACCAAGAGAAGCTGCAGGGCCATGAGAATAATAAGCAAAGTTGAAACCTAACTGTGAACATTTGGAATTTTGGGCATTGAAATCATCAACAGCCATTTCCATAGCTATCTTTTGCTCTTTGCCAACTCTTGTTGTTGGATTAATAATTGCTCCTATTCTCCATTTTATCATGTTGATGTTACAATCATCATATATTGAATCATTAACATCATTTTTGTTATAAGCCAATGAAAATGTTGCATGATGAATCAATAAGAAATAGACCAACAAGGAGAAGATAGTGTTAGTAGTAGCACTTCTCATTTTGCTATGGCTAGACTATTGGTTGGCGGTTGATGTATGCACATATATGAAGGGGGCTAAAAGAAGGGTCGTAATAATTATGTCTCAGTTTCAAACAAGTTGAAATTGATTATATGAATCTTCTTTAAATTCATATCATATTATCAATCGTAACAAACAAAATAAAATAAATAAAAATAAAAAATAAATAATATTTAAAAAAAATGATTATAATACTCCACTGTCCCTGATTAAAGAAACATTAACATATTTAGATAGTAATTACTAATTAATTGAGAATATAATAGGTTAAAAAATTGTCCTTTTTCGTTTTGTAAAATGAACGAGTAATCAAGGACAACTAAATAAATAAAAAGTGGACAAGTAATTAATTAGGGACAAAAAGAGTAATAAAAGTTACATTCAAGTCTAAAACTTATCCACAATAATTATCATCTAGATCTTTTTCTTCCATTGTATTCTATCTTTAACTAAGTCTGTATTGATACTAAATATTTGAAGGTTTTTTGAGATCATTTCCTTCGATATGATTTTAGGTCTTTCATCATAATTTCAAATTGGTGCATCTATAAAACAATGTAAAATTTATCCAAAGTGACCTCAATTTTTATCCTCAATATATGCTACTTGCACTTTCTGACTAAGAGATGAACCATTGCACTTTCTGACTAAGAGATGAACCAAGACTTTGTGTTTTCCTTTTAAATTACACCTTAATATTAGTTATTTGCTACCTCCCAACGATATCATTTTATTATTACTATTTCTGAAGTTTTAGGTATATGAAAAGAATCACAAATTATAATATATTTTCTTTGTTTCTGTTTGAAATTTGTATCTTTGATTTTCTATAATCTTTCACATATTTCATTGGTCCCCAGCCCAATTGCAGAAGGACAAAGACTTTTAAAAGTAAATATATAAACTTGACTTTTTCAAATAATCTTCGTTAGGACTTGTTCAAACTGACTGGACATAATAAGGTCGGTGTATACTAGTCAAGCTACTACCAACTATAGTGCAAATTAAATTCAACAAATCTATATATAATAATTAGTGAGTTAATATAAATATAGATATGTCACTAATCACTACTACACCAATATAGCAAGTTCATCAGCTCAATAAATCTTGTGTAAATTATGTGTTTAGTATAATTTTCATCAATTTCAAATTCTTGAGTATTTTACGAGTATTACACTGAATATCTATTATATATATTTTTATTTATATTTATATCATGTAAATTTATCTACTAAAGTCTGAATATATGAGGAAAATTGCTTAACGCTTTTGTATATCAGGGTTTGGGAAATTATATTATATATACAAATAAATGATAAATAAAGTGATTAAATAACATATTTTGGACACCCTTGACACAATAATATAATGTAGTCCAGTAATTTCAAACGCCTTGAAAGAGCAAAGACACGCAACTTAAAGTGTTTGTGTATTTAAATCTCATTAATAAAGATCAAACTCACTTTAACATCTGAATTTCTGAAATAAATACAGAATTATGTTATCTCAAGTTTGATAATTAATATGAATTAGTCTTGCAATTATTTTACACAATTGATACCAAAGTAATTATTAAAAATTAGCCATTTATGTAAAATATAATATTTATAATTTCATAAAATATCATTCTCTATTCCGTCTCGTTTACCAAACGTAGGAATTCATGAAGGATCTTCCTTAGGATTTGTTCAATACTTGTTGGATAAGTTGTTTGATTTCTTGATTTATATGTTTAATTTTATTTAATTGGGAATTTTTTTAAAATGTCAATATTTTAGCATTTAAGAGGACTCATTAGCAACAATTTCAATATTTAGTAAAAATGTCATTTTAGTTTGTTATGTATATTTTTATTATTTATTTTTATTTGAAGAATATAATTATTTAATAACAAAAAAGAGAAAATTAAGGGGGGAATATTTTTAAAAAAGGCAAGCATCCTTAATTTTTTCATCAGTTACATTTTCAAATTAAATTTAAATTTTGTTTTTTTTTCTCCAGAATTTTACCTTTTTAAAATTATATTAATTCCACAATATATTCTATTTATATTTATTATAGTTTTTTATTAGTTTGTATTCATTTCAATAGGTATGCCGAATTTATCTATATAGTCATTTAAGAAATATATTTGTATTTTCATATATTTTTTCCCTATATAGTTATTTTTTTCTTCAAAAATCCTGTATGTATTCATTTCAATATGTATTTTATTTGTATTTCTATTTATTCTAGTTTTTATTTAGAATTTTGTATAATAATATATAAAATACAAAAAATTAGTATGATGAAAAAGTGAATGAAATATAAAATTGAAAAGAAATAATTAAATATTTGGTGTACTCATTCTTAAATAAAACACATAACTAGTTGACATACCTTTAGAATAAATACAAATTAGAAAAAAATATCAAATTCAGTTGACATACCTTTGTTAGTTTGTATTCATTCCAATATGTATGTCAAATAAAATGTAGTTATTTAAGAAATACATTTGTATTCGTATATATTTTCACTATGTATTTATTTTTCTTTTCAAAATCTTGTTTCCTTTTTTAAGTCGTATTCATTCCAATATGTCTATTATTTGTATTTGTATTCGAATACAAATAAACTAATAGAAAGTTGTTCTTCTTATAAATAAAATACATAACTAGTTGACATACATTTGGATGAATACAAATTAGGGACAAATACAAGATTCATAAACCATGCAACATGAAATTTTTAATAAATATAAATATTGATAGTATACATAGTGATTTGAATACAAATTAAAGAAAGCATACCAAATTCTAAAAAAGAACTATAAATACAAAACAAACTAATAGAAAATTGTTCGACAACTATCCGATCTTCGTCGTCTTTTTCAAGATCCTCACAAGTAGACAAAGATTCTACATTTGCGTTCTGAATTTGAGGAAGGTTTTGCACACCAATGAGTCTTGCAAATGTTCTTACCCTCTTTCTTCCCTCATTTTAGCAGCGGATCATACATTATACACTATTTGTTAAATAATAAATAAATTAAAGGATGAAAAGTCACCAGAAATTGGTTGATTAAGATGAATACCTCTAGTAAGCCTCTTGGATTCAGCCATTGGAGAGAAAATCATAACGGAAATTGAAAAATACAAACAATATTTTTTTAAGATTTAAACAAAAATAAAATTAGAAAAGAAATCTGAAAATAGGATAAAGATTAGAGATACCTTAGTCAAAGGGTTTCTTGTTGATTCAATTTTTGATTAAAAAAACAACCAAAATATATGGCAAAAAAATACTTGCAACTTGAATGTTGGAGGAAAATCAGAAAAGATAACCATGAGAGAGAAAAAAAATTAAATGGGAGAGAGAATTAACAATTTGAAAGATAAATATGCGAGAGAATAATTTTTTTTTTCTAAAAAAAGGATATATAGAATTAATTGAAAAAGAGAGATAAAATAGGAAGAAAATTGGGACACATAAATTTTTTAAAATAATGACATTTTTGACATTATTGCTAATATTTATAAAGTATCAATATTTTTACTAAATATGTTATTTATTTTTACTAGTTTACTAATTTTTCCTATTTAATTTTGGATCATTCTAATTAATTATCGAGTACTTTTGATATTTTTGGGCCATCTAGAATCTGCAAGGGCCCATGAATCTACACGTAAATAGTAGTATTACCACTAGTCAATAAATTATGAACATAAAAAAATACAAATTTATCATGGTTGAGTCACAAGTGAGATTAAAATAAAAATATATTTATTATTTATGATTTAATGATAAAGAGAGTATATAAAGACTTGTATAAAATATTCATTAAATTATATATATATATATATATATATGATAAGCGACCTTTGTCTAAACAAAGAAAAAAAGAAGATATGGAACAATTTATTTTAGAGCAATTTTCACATATAGCAAACAAAAAATTCATATTTGTATAATATAGCAAACTTTGCATAATTGGGCTCCATAGCAAACATAAAAACTGTATAATTCGCTATACATATACAAGTGTATAATTCGCTGGCCTAAATTGTATAATTCGCTGGCCTATTTCGCTGCAATTGTATAATTTGCTTTGCATATAGTTGAATCGAATTAAAATGTATGTATATTGCATAATTATAAGTTTATAGCAAAAAGATATATGTTTTTCTCGCTTTGTACAAAAACAGAAACACAATATATACACTTCTATTGTATAAAGCTAGAGAAAATTGTATTTCACTGCAATTGTATAATTCGCAATTGTATAATTCGTTGGCCTTTTTCTCTGCAATTTTTGAAGTAAAATGTTTGTAAATTGTACAATTAAGTGTATAACACGAAGATATACATTTTTGCATGTGTATATATACAATTTTCTCTCGCTTTATACAAAACAGAAACAGAATTATACACTTCTGTGTATAAAGCGAGAGAGGCGAGCGAGAATGGAGAGTGGCGAGCGAGATTCCTGGGAGAGAGACGCTGGCAAATTTTAGATAATGTTTACTATGGAGCACAATTAAATCAAACCCTAGCTATTCTATCTAATTTAGGTTATTAGTTTGCTATTTTATACAATTTTCCCAATTTAATCTTAAAAACTAGCTATACTCTTTCCTAGAAATTTACTTTAATGTTTAATTAAAGAAAACACTAGCTCGACTGTTCATTAACCTAAAGTTTAGAAGAAGGAAAAAGAAAAACTATAAATTATAATCCAATCACATAAGTAGTAAATTTAACTTTTTTTTTCTATTTAAGTCCAAATAAAATTTAAATAGGTCTTGATTAAGTAGGTGTTTGGATTTAGGATTTAGGCTCAAATTTAAAGTTTTAATTTGCTATCCATGTTGATTCATAAAAAATAATGATCCTAACATATAATGACTCATAGTAATGTTATTTATTTGTCTTTTCTATTCTGGTAATAAAAGTATATAAGTAATTTATCCATAAAAAAAATATATATTCAACGTCAAAAAATTGTATATTATGTAAAATAATTATATTAAAGTATAGTACTTTATAAATTAGGTCCAATTTTTATATTTATTATATAAAATAAAGTTAAATTAATAATTGTTATATTTTTTAAAATAGAGTTGTTATATTAGTAAGAAAAATTTACAAAATTTTGAATCAATTGGAATGTTAATGTAACAAGACCCGAATCTCGGACCCAATATCCGAATATCCAGAATCCAGCCAGCCCAATAAGCGGTCAAGCTTACTTCTTTAACACTGTGTGATTCTTCCATCTGTCCAATTCTTGGTAGACAGAGTTACCTGATAGGTTGGTACTTGTTGCTGGTGAAAAGTGTCAGTTATCCTGTGAAATTAGTCGAGGTGCGCGACTGTTGACCCAGACACCACGGTCATAAGAAAATAATATTGATATATATAGTCTTTTTTCTTTCTGAGAGTGAAGATCAATTTAATATACAAGGAAGTTCTGTTGTTGGTATGTCAATTCTTCATAATTACTAATTAATAAGTTTAGTTGGTATTAAAAGATCTTATCAACTTCTACAAATAGTATTGGCCTTTGTGATTTCATTTATGGTACAAAGAAATCACAGATCTAAAAGTTCACTAGTCAAATTAATTTTTGTCCATTTGAACATCATACTCTTTTTTGTAGTATGAGCGTCTGTGAATATATACATATTTCATATCATAAAATAAAGCGATGACTTGATATCTCCTTGATTCAAAACATTTGTTTCAATCTTAAAAGTAGTGTTATATTAGTGTTGATCTTAGCAATGGTGATATTAGCGGTTTATCAATGGTGATGTGATTACACACATATCAAATTAGATAAAAATCTTAGGTTCAAGTTTCGCCATCACTCATTGCGATGAAGGAGTGTGGTGCAGACATAATCAAATAAATGTGAACTATACTCTATCTGACAACATATATTTTTATTATCGAATAAATGTAAACTATATACTCTATCTGACAACACATACTTTTTTAAATAAGACTTTTACAAGTAATTATTTACAAATGAATTGTTCAATAGCATAGGTGTATATTTACACGTATAAACTTATGATAACAAAATACTAGTAAATATTTTTACGTTAACTTATGATTAGTGAGTTCTTTTGAACTTGTAGCATAAACGGTATGTTCGCGTCTGCATAGGAGAGAAAGAAAAAGGGTAACAATTGTAAATTTATGAATTTCAGAATTTATCGCATAAAGTCTGTTTAGTACAACTTATATTTTCTATATGATAGCAAGTTATTGTATCAAAGTAGATTTATTCGAAGAGTAACAGTTGTGAATTTATGAATTTCAGAAAAAGAAATGTTGCAAATTGAACTAAACAAATCCATAAATAGTTAACGAGTTAAATATAAACATGGCACTAATCACTACTGTGTCAACGTAGCAAGCTTTTGATCAACTCAACAAATTCATAGTTTCTTTATGTGTTAATATAAATTGCATCAACCTACTTCTAATCAAAGAATATATATATACTTTTTGGGTGTTATCGATTGTTGCATGTGATTTCCTTATTTATAAGTTCAATTAGCGGCAGAGTTAGATAGAGTCAAAAATCTTATTTCGAGTCTTTTTCGATGGTAATTGTATTTCTATATTAAAATATATTTTAGATATATATAATAGATATTAAATCTTCTAAGTTTATTTGTGTGTTTACTTTTTATATTTTTAATCATGTTAATGAAAATTTTGCTCCGTTAGCCCATTTCAATCCATCAAAATATATAATTGATATCTATATCCAAATTATTTATGAGAAATATTATTCACAATGCAACAATAACATAATTGATTTTGATTCTGGTTTGATCACAAGTCACTTAACATTTACTTTATTTACATGAACAAAGAATGTCTTTTTTCGTATTTAAATCCTATATCATTAAAGAAAAGTTCATTGAATAGAAAACTCCTCCTTAAAAATATGAGGGTAAAAAATTTAAAATAGATTTATCCATGACCTTCAGACTTATTCAAATTGATTATACACGTATATAATAAAATTTTAGTTTCAATTTAAAGAAAAGAAATACATATGATACATTTTCTACCTCTAAGTTTTCAATTTATTATCCCATTTAGATAAATTACACAATAAGAAAAAAAATGAAAATTTAATTTTCTTTTTGGTTTTTGTCTAATGTAACTTGACCCGAATCCAGTACCCAATATCCAAATATCCAGAATCCAGCCCACCCAATAAAGCGGTCAGCTTTCTTCTTTACACTTATCTTCTTCTTCTTCATGGTAAAGCAGCAGTTAGTTTTCAGCACTGTACAGTACTTCGCCACGAGAGACAAAATTCTCTTTCTTCAATTCGTTTGAGTTGATACTACAATGTTGAATACTGAAGTAAAGCAATAAACTTTATTGAAAGGCGTTTTCGAATTTCAGGCGAAAAAATGGCTTCAATTTGTACTTCAAATTTTCACTTTTTATGCAGAAAAAACAATCATAGCCCTATTTCTCATCATCTACTGTTATCTCCCTCTTCTTTATCCTTCTCACGTTGCGGCGGATTGCGGTTGTGTCGTTGCGCGGCGGTGAAGACCGGTTCGGAGGGAGGAGGCATTCGGAGTGATAACGCGGAGCTGTTGCGTAAGCCGGTGATTTCGACGGAGTTGGAGACGACGTCAGAAAGTGAGGAGTTGGTGAAGGAGGAATCGGATGATGAAGTAGGGAAGAAGAGCGGAGATGGAGAGGGTTGGGTTGATTGGGAGGACCAGATTTTAGAGGATACTGTGCCGCTTGTTGGTTTTGTTAGAATGATTCTTCATTCTGGAAAGTAAGGTCTCAATTTAGCTTCTCTTTTAGAATCTACTAAGTTTAAGGACTTGTTTGTTGATTAATGTATGTAATATGCTGTATGTTTGTGCCTTTATCTCGAAAAAGTTAAGAGACTTTCTGGGGATTCTGCTACTGCTTCATGTTTCTTATCAACTGGAAAAAACTACTGCATTATATGAACTAGTAATTAGAAAAAAGGAAACTTTGAATGCAGGGAAACAAAGTATGCTCTCTTTCTCTTCTTTGACTGCTCATTTGTTGTCCTTCGATGCCTCTTCCCTGGCTAACAAAGTTTTTGTTTTCAATAGCAAAGGGCAATTAAATTGTAAAGACATTTTGTTAAAATGTGTGATGATCATAATCATATCAATATGCTCTGAAGAAGGAGGCATTAGACCCCTCATAGGATGACAACGTTAAGCTGCTCCAAGCGAAGGGAGATTTTCTGTTTGGAGCATTCACCTAGTGAAATTTATTTATCTTCTGCTCCAGCAATTCCAAGTCCGTTGAATCTTTTATTATAGCTTCGCTGTTAATCTGACTTAAGCTGTTATTTTGACATACATTTTGTTTGGTAACTTCAAAATTTTTAAGTGGTTCTCAGTGAAAAGCAACTACTTTCTCATAGCTATGATGTCGACAACTCGGAGCAGAATACCTTGTCTAGAAGCTTAGGTAGTTTATGCCCTTATGAGTCATAAACTCCAACTCCTAACAACGTGAAAGCGTTTGGTGAATGTTGACATCTGGTTGATGAATAGTACCGTGGATGAAGTGAGCCTTTGAACTGGTCAATCAAGTAACCACAATGTTTTGCTGTAATCAGAGGAATACAAAAATTATCTTGGAGATCGGGTTATGGTTAAACTTTCTAGTTTAACTTGGTTGTTAGTCTGTTTTCATCCCCTCTTCCTTTCTTTTCAATGGAGTTGTTTCTGAGTTGTTGACGGAGATAAGATAGTCATCAACCTCTCCCTGAGTAGTCTATTCTACAGAAAACCTTTCTAATTTTTTTTTTAAAAAAAGAAGTCCATTCTACAAAAAGGTTCTTACTTGCCTCATGTCAGATGTCTTGTATGTAAATGAAATATGAAATAATGCATCGCCATAGTTTTGAACCCCCAAATCCTATATGTTTACTATGCGTACTTGATAAAAAATGTTTATATATTTCTACAATCGAACCCCAACATTTTTATTTTTTTTATTTTCATTTCATTTGTTCAATATACAATTTTGCAGATATGCAATTGGCGATAGGTTAAGTCCTGATCATCAGAGAACAATTCTACAAAGATTGCTTCCATATCACCCGGAATGCGACAAGAAGATTGGCCCTGGAGTTGATTACATTACTGTATGCCATCCTCCTCCTGCTTCATATACTGATCTGCTTGCATTATTATCTCACATAGCATCTTTCTGTGTTCACTTGGTTTGATCTCTCTGTCTGTCCACGCACAAATTCACCTTGCATGCAAAGAATGACTGGATAACTACCTTGCATGCAAAGAATGACCGGATAACTACCTTGCATGCATTTGAAAGTTGAAACTAGTGTGCAATCTCAAATTAGAGATAAAATATCTTACTTTTAGGTAGGGGACTAAGAAAAGGTTCCCTATCTTAGTAGCTTTCTTGAACACTATTCATATCATGGTGAAATATAGTACTATGTGCTTCTTTAGTTTTGATGAGGAAAGAAAAAAATATTATTGATTGTACCACCAACTATTTTAGGTTATATTGCAAACATTATATTTTGCCCTCTTGGCAGCATTTTCTGTGTGATGTATAACCCTCAACACAATTGCCGTCTGAAACTTGTAAAATCTGTTGGCCTGGAACTTCATTTATTTCTTGGAGCTCTTTCATATTTGTTGGATATTGTATATTGTTTTAGGTTTATGGAAGGTCAACACTGCGGTTTTTTTAATCAAAATAATGATTGAGCTCGACTAAACTGCCTTTTAGGACTATTACCTTGCTCTATTTTATGACTTATGAGGTTCAATAGGACCAGGAGAGAATCATATTGTTACACATACCAGTGCTGAAGCCAAGGGTATCAGAATGTAGCAAAAATAGCAGGAAAACCCAATCCATCACTAGGAATGGACATCTAACCTGTTCTTAAGGTTGAAACAGTATCAAATCCAATGCATAGGTGAATCGCCCCAACTATTGTAGGGGAAGGCGTGCTTGTGAAAAGCTTTGATGGTGCAGGAAGGGATGACGCCTTTGAGGTCAAATGGAACTACAAACAGTAAAACAAAGGGAAGTAACTGGAATGTGGAAATTGCGAGTCTGAATGGTGTAATATTTTAGGGAAATCCAATGTAGTATATCGTGATGAAGGGTGTTCAAGGAGATAGGGTGATTGGACAACTGTGGAAGAATCCATGGAGGACAAAACCTTGTGAAATACTCCCCGTCCCATTTTATGTGCCACCATCTGATTTGACACGGTGTTTAAGAAAAAAAGGAAGACTTTTGGAACTTGTGGTCTAAAACATTTCTTTTTGGGACGGACTAAAAAGGAAAGGGTGCCACATAAAATGGGACGAAGAGAGTAACTATGATGTACGCCATGAATGAACAAGATATGGAATATCAATTGGAATATATTTTGGAGAAATGGTTCGTGAATATTCCTCAGATGACTGATGAGATAAATAAGCCTGTCATTGAAGCTGACGAAATAATGAATCATATTTATAGTTGAATATGCTGAGGGAAGTCATGAATTTTTTGGGAATATCTTGGTGACAGAATAAGAGAAGGCAAAGACATTATAAATGAATGTTGAGTAAACTGGAAAGTTGATCAGAGGGAGGTGGCCAAAAGAGCAAGTCATACTTGAAAAAGACCAAATACAATATCGCCAGGGAGTTGTGGCGCTTGAAAAATGGGTTCAGGACAAATTTTCAGTTATAGAAAACAAGATTTTAGTTTCAGGGTTTTACAATGTACTCAAGGGATCTAGTAGAGAGTTGGTAGTGCAATGGAGAACGATATTATCTTTAAGTTGGACTACATCTTCAGGGTTTGCATACACTTCTACTTGTCAAAAATATAAAAACGTGAACAAAGGAATATAAATAAGTAAACATAACTAAGCTTAGTATTTAAGTGGTGAACAACCACTTGGGTTTTTGGCACCCTGCCAAGGGGGTTTTCTAGTGTCCATTAAGTGGGAATTCCCTATTTAAGCACATTTCAGTAACTTGTAACCCCTTTATATTAGTATAAGTAGCTCATAGACCTGTATTACTCGAGAAATAGTTTTCGATTGTTTTATGTGCTATTTCCAGGATGTAGAATGTCCTTTTAGGTTTGTACAACTTAACATGTGCACGGAAAGATTCTCTTCAAATTTCTTAACATTGCATATCACTTGGTTTTTGCTTGACAGGTAGGGTACCATCCAGATTTTGAAAACTCAAGATGTTTATTTATTGTCCGCAAGGATGGTGAAACAGTGGACTTTTCATACTGGAAATGCATAAAGGGGTTAATTAGAAAAAACTATCCACTCTATGCTGACAGTTTTATCCTCAGGCATTTTCGGAAGCGGAGGCGTAATGACTGAATGTATCATTCGGAAACTCGTAGCTACCCTGAATTTCATGCAAAGGAGATTCTTTTACTATTGCCGAGCACTTTATGTTGAGTGTCGATCAAATATTTTTGAAGGTTGTGATATAAGTTCATATTTATTGGGAGATTACTGCAATCTACTCACAGTAGAATTGCCCTTCCAATTACTTTGTCTAAAAATCTACACTGTAGAATTCAATTTACTCTAGTGATCAAAAGAAATTTTAAGTTAGTGTAAGTTTTGCTTAGATGGACAGGTCTCATACTATTGCAAAAGAAGCATTTTTATATTTTACCAAGTGTTGAATGATAGTATATTATGTATTAGAGTTTTCACTTTGCAACATAGTGCATGTATTAATTTGACATTATCCGTTCACAAATCAAACTAATGGTGCTAATAAGACATGTTGAATTTAGACACGTAGCATGCAGTGGGCGGCTTGTGATATTTTTCTGTGCAGTTGAGCACTAAAATTTAGGATTCTTGTTTACTAATCACTTATGTCATTTTAATTGTCCTAACTTTTAACTCATATTATCTAGACTAGAAGGGATTTAATATATATATAGAGAGAATTATCCATGACTCATTAAAAAATATTTTTTAGTGTAAAAAATTGTTATGTTATTCAGGTATTATTAAACATATACTTATCCAAAAAAAAGATTAAAAAAATACACAGGACTAATGTGAAAACACAAACAAATTTTTGAAAAGAAAATTACACTTGGCACTAATAAGAAGTTATATGTAAAGAAAATTTCACTTGGTTATAAGAAGTAATATGTAAAGAAAATTACAC
Source organism: Solanum lycopersicum (assembly GCF_036512215.1). Classification (NCBI taxonomy): domain Eukaryota; kingdom Viridiplantae; phylum Streptophyta; class Magnoliopsida; order Solanales; family Solanaceae; genus Solanum; species Solanum lycopersicum. The sequence continues at coordinate 65,340,339 of NC_090803.1, read as the reverse complement.
TTGGCACTATAAGAAGTTATATGTAGTGTGCTTTGAATGTAGCTAGAGAATAATGGCTGAATGTAGCTAGAATAATGGGGCAATTTATAAAAATAGTGTTTGAGGTGAGCTACTTTTAAATATTTGATATCGCTATTTTCAAAATATCAAGTTAAACATAGTTCGATTATTAATTTTAAAGGTTTTATTCCGGATAAAAATCGAGGATTAAAAGTTTAATATCATTCATTTTAAAAAGATTATTAAAAGCAATGAAGTATTTTCAAAGTGTTTGACTAAAAACTTTTTTTTATAAGATTTTTGATAAATTTAAAAAAGAAGAAGAGGATTTTGACACTTTTAGGACATATAAGTTTGGATAGGGTTTTGACAAATGGCTTTATTATACAAATGAGTTTATTATTTATGTCTTTAAAAGATAATATTATGTTATTTAGTTTGAGTGTATTATTTGGTTTCATGTCAATTTCTTAATCATGATAAGAGCTCTCATGCAATACATATGTCGAAAAATTAGTATATCTATATTCTTTAATATAGTAACTTTGTATTTAAAAGAAATTTGCTTATATTTTTTTGAACAATATCTGGACACTAAAAGTCAGATTAAACACCTTAGATATATATATATATATAACCAAACATTTTGTCACTTACTTACAATACATAATATATATTCACTATACATAAGCAAACTGAACTTTGGGACTGTGTGTTAATAAAAGTGACAATTACATGTTAATTAGGATTATATGCTTCTTCCTTCATTGCACTTGGGAAATTAAAATCAATGATAACGATTGATGGACTTAAAAAACTACTATTGCTTTACTAATTATTAAGAGAAATAACTAATGAGTGACACGTGTATATATGCATTCATCATCCTCGATTGTTCTCAAATTAATGCTTTAAATGTTAGGATCGAATCTACACACACTTAATGAAAGAAGAACACAAGAACTTTTAAGAGAAAGAGATAAGAAATCTAGAGAGAGAAAGAGAGAAACCAATATTTCGTGATAACACCCCGTGAGTAAACTTCCACGGCGATGGGATATATATATTAATTATTCAGAGTATTTTTACTTACAGAGAATAAATGAAAAATAAATAGTAAAACCTAAAATTTAGCAATACATCAAATATAAATCAGACTCCACGACCTAACATTAAATTCATTAAAAAAATTATGGAATTAAAAGTAAACTCCAAAAAGGATATAGTTAAGTGTAATGACATAGTACATTTGGCAATAATTTATAGGTTGTAAAATTAATTACATCATTGTCCATCAAAGTTCAAACTTTTCTTTTTCATTTTTTACCATTTTTAGCATGATGATAGCCCCAAAAGAAGGAGGAGGAGGAAATTCAAAGATAAGGATATGATTTCCAATTATAGACTCTTCAAATTGAAATTAGATGTCGAGACTTGTATAATATTCTTCTTTCAATAATATTCGAGTTATCTTACACTGTTACACGCATCTTATCAATTTTATTATGTGATTATCAATCTATATATATATATAGAGATATCGAATAATTTTAAGGTTGTTTAGTTAGCTTATAACATACCTTTAAAACATCTCATTAGGTGGCCATCAACAAATATAGATATATACAAAATAGCTCAATTGATCAAGGTTTAACCAATAGAAAAAAAAATTATCTTTAGAAAAATTTAAATCTAAAATTTTTATACAAAAAATTATCAGTTATTCTTAGGTCACTCTTAATTGAGATGTTTGCACTATCTTTATCAGTTTAAATTGTGCATTTTCAATCGAAGTAAATGATTATATCATTATTATATATCTCTTGACAATAGTGTTTGCGTTCTATAAAGCTTAGCCAATTTCACAAAATAAATTGAAGTCTAGTTATCCCAAGTATACATCTTTCTATTTGTCTCCTTCTAATTGGAACAACAAGCTAATTATTGATGCATCACCTATTGGGATGCAACCAGATGTCTAAATTTCACCAAATGATTATTTTTATTTTGTTGGAATATTGATCAATTGGATATATATTAACTCTCCGTGTATGCTTGTTCACATTATTAATTTTAAATTTGAGTAAATCGAAAATAATTTTTCTACGCTACAAAGATAGAAATATAAAGTTACAATACTATCTTACCTTCCTTAGCTTCCCTATATATCTATGTAATTTTGTATATAAGAGAAGTCACGTAACCGGTTACGCTATCGATCATGACGCTTTTTAAAAAATTAAGATTTAGAAGACTTTAACGATAATAACAGATAATTTATTTAACTATCTTTTATAATTATGAAAGAAAGAGAGGTGATATATTTGTGGAATCACACCAAATATATTATTATTGATCTATGGGCTATTTGCGAAAATAAAACTCTTGATATGTAAAATATATTAGTGAAAAAAATAAAAAAAAATCTTGATGCAAGTGTCATGCATATATAATTTCTTCGTCATATATAGTTGAGGTATTGAAGTGCCAAAAGAAATAAACTAATATATTTGCAACTTCCTATAAATTTGTTTTTCAAATTGAAAGATAGGAAAGAATTTTTGGCTGTATATTAATGATTTTAATTATACTTATTTTGATAGCCATTTGTGTATTAAATAGTATTTACTAAACATATTTTTAAAATGTATATCTCTAATGGAATACTATTTACTCAAACTAATTTGGATTAATAAAGAACATGATTAGGAGATTAATTAATCTCCATAACATAGAGAAAATGGTACACATTTATATATTTATACTATAATCCAAAGTATATTCATTCTTGAGTACAGATACTGACCATAAATTAATTAATTACTGAAATTAAAGTAAAGATGCCGTCTTGGAGATTGTTATGCCAGTATATTGGTGATCGATTAATTATAAATTAATTGTTGTTTAACGTTAATGGGAAGCCACATCTTAAGATTTTGACCTTGAATTGAACAATCTTTTTGATTAATTCTAGTTTAGGTAATGCTTATGTAAGCCCTCACACATGCTTCACCTTAATAAACATACAAGATCTCAGCTCACTTTATAATTTTTTCGTGAAATATCGGAGTTGGTTGACAATATAAATTTTTACTTTGTTCGTGAGGCTCTCTAATTTTTCAAAAGAAATGTATATTCTTTCACTTTTAATTTTATTGTACTATAATTTCTTATATATTGATCCGTTATAAAAAGAATGATAAGTGCATTTTTATATTTTTGAAAGATGAAATCATCTCCTTATTCAGTCCTTCGAAGGGTACCATTAATGAAAAGTTATATTACAAACAAACATTTCTATAACCATATTGTTTGTTATTGTAACGAAATATTATAAAGATCATATAGTATAACATAACATAAAAAGTAGATTTCCAAAAAAAATATAAACCGCTATAATTAATCACCAGATCACTATTATATAAAGGTCTTAGTTTTAAGTTTTATGTCATAAGCCTTTATGATTTGTGTTGGTGAAGAAAATGTCTTTGTTGTCTGGGTGAGTAGACAATTTATGGAGACCCATATTGTGCTTTATCATTAATAAAGTTTGTTTTTTGCTTAATTAGGTTACCCATTTTACTCACATCTTCCCACAAATATTCTTTTATTTATTATATATTAATTATATTAGTATAAAAGTCTTTATATCATTATTGTATATGCCTCACAACTTAAATTAAGTTGAAATTCTGCAAAGCTAACACATGGCTATGTGTCTTCAACTTCACATGTCGTAGTCAACAAGAGATAGGTCTACAATGATTGATCCTCTAAATAGAAAAAAAACAAATTGTAGTCTAGTTTTACTTGAAATAGTTATGTAAGAGAGAGGCATAGTCCAAATGAAGAAATATATAAACATGAATTATGATTGATAACATATATAAAGAAACAAAATTCATCGATAGTAATGCAACAACTAATAATTTCACTAAATTATCTTGTATACTTTTTTTGGATAATATTTGCTTAGTTGGAGTGGATAAGAGAGATACTATGTTTTAAAATCAAAATTTGAATTTTTGCCTTCGTTTTTTCGAAGTATATAAGAAAAATATAAAAAATGACATCAAGGTTATTTTTGTAATCCACGTATAAGTTATGTCTGATATAAAAAGAATAATACAATGTTATGCTACAAATATTAGCCAATATTGTTATTACAAAACCACCCTAAAATGGTAATTAAAGAGAAACAACTAAACAAATATCGAGATTGGTTGCAATTTGATGAATATATTGTCACTCTCGTGACACCAAATTCACTCTTAACAAAATAATATGGAGTTCCGCTATTTTAAGCTTAGCTCTAATCGAAGCTATTAGATATATTATTTTTCATCCGTTATTGGATATCCGCATTGTAACGTTTGACTAAAATCAAGTTGCAACAACGTAGAGGCATTTTTGGGGGGCGGAGACACTTCTAATAGAAATTTTTATATTTTTACGACAAGAAATTTGAAGCATCTGTTTAAATACAGAAGAATCTCAACTATTTCACTACAAAACTCGGTATAAAAGCACTTAAAAACTTCAATCAAAAAGATCTCAACCAATACTAGCCAATAAGAAAGTGCCAAATAGTGCAAACCCAATAAAGGATCACTTCCTTATTTTAGTATATAGCCAATCTCTAAACACCAAATGGCCTTCACACAAGGGCTACTACTACACACTTTTGGGCATGCCCTATTTTATGCTCACATCACTATCCCATAAACCAAACAAACTAATCTCAACCATTCATTTCCTTTCTACGTGGATGGTTAGATATTATCCCACATTTCACTCAATTATTGGCCCAAAGTCACACCAACCTTTCTCCTACCCCATCACTATTGGCCCAAGTTTTATACTTTTGGGCCCCACAAAAGCCCATTAATTTATTATCCAAAATTATATATTTGGGCTACCGACTTCTTTTTTAAAAAAGTCCTAATTAGCCACTTGGCACTTTCAAGAACCACTCAAAGCCAAAGAAGAAACGTCTAGCAGTGTACAAGTGAAGGCCAAAAAAAGGAGAAAAAGAAAATCAAGAAAAAAAAAAGGTAAACAGGAAAACAAACTGTTTCTTGTGTTCCCATGTCAAAAAGATAGTTTTTTTTTTCTATTTTTCTTTTTTTGGGTTGGTGTTTTCTTAAATATAGTCTATTTGTGGATAAGTAGTCAAATGATTAGTTTTCTTGATTTCTTATCTTCAAAGTTTTGATCTTTCAGCTTTGTGATTTTTTAAGTTGAGTTTTGTGTATTTGAAGGTCAAAAGGTGTGTTCTTTATTGGATTGGTGGGTGGGGAAGTTGTGTTTTGGGGGTTCTTGGTGTGAACTAAAAATGCAGTCAAGTTAGTTGAATGAAGTGAATTTCAAATAGGATTTGTTTTTGATGATTTTATTGATAAGGGGTTGGTGAGTTTTAGCTGTAAATTGATTTTTGATCTCTTTCCAGGTATATTTTGCTTTTAATTAACCGTGTGTTTGTAAATAGATGTACATTTATGTGAAGGGTTGAACAGTATGATAAGGAAAAAGGTTTAAAGGGAAGTGAATTAACTTGTTGATCTGATATGTAGGTTTTGTGATTCTTGAATAACAGAGCTGAAATTTGAAGGCGGATTGGGTGAGGACTGAGGAGTTTTAGTGAAATGGGGAGTAATTATCATTTCAAGAACTTTGGTAATGAGCCACCAGGTGAGGGTGGAAGTGGTGGTGGTGGGAAGCAGCCGGGGAACTTTGGATTGCCGCGGCAGCCATCAATCTATTCATTGACGTTTGATGAGTTTCTTAGCTCAACAGGAGGGAGTGGTAAGGATTTTGGGTCAATGAACATGGATGAGTTGTTAAAGAACATATGGAATGCTGAGGAGAATCAAACAATAGGAGGGCCTGGGATTAATGGGCAAGAGGTTGGTGTTCCAGGTGGTCATTTGCAGAGGCAAGGCTCTTTGACTCTACCTAGGACACTGAGTCATAAGACTGTTGATGAAGTTTGGAGGGATATGTCAAAGGAGCATGGTGGTGGGAAGGATGGAAATAGTGTTGGAGTGCCACCAAATATACCTCAGACTCAGAGGCAACAGAATTTAGGGGAGATAACACTTGAGGAATTCCTAGTTAGAGCTGGAGTTGTGAGAGAAGATGCACAGTTTGCTGCAAAATCGAATAATGCTGGGGGAATCTTTGGTGATTTGTCCTATGCTGGGAATAATACAGGGCTTGCATTTGGATATCAACAAGCTAATAGTAGGAACACAGGTTTAATGGCTGGTAGTATCCCTAACAAGAATGGTGAAACTCTTATTCAGTCTGCTAATTTGCCACTGAATGTGAATGGGGTCAGATCCACACAACAACAGCTAAGACCACAACAACTGCAACAGAACCAACAATCACAGCCACAGCAGCAACCAATTTTCCCAAAGCAGCCTGCTTTGCCCTATGGTGCTCCTATGGCTATCCCAAATAGTGGTCAGTTGGGCCCGGGAATGAGGGCAGGGATGGTTGGTATCCCTGATCCAGCACTCAACTCTAATTTCATTCAAGGCGCTTCTCTAATGGGTGGAGGAATGAATATGGTAGGTTTAGGAGCCAGTGGGGTCACTGTTGCAACAGCATCTCCTGGTGTTTCATCATCAGATGGACTTGGGAAGAGCAATGGAGATACACCTTCTGTATCTCCAGTTCCTTATGTGTTTAATGGTGGTTTAAGAGGCAGGAAATACAGTACTGTGGAGAAGGTCGTTGAAAGGAGGCAGAGGAGAATGATAAAAAATAGAGAGTCAGCTGCTAGATCAAGAGCTCGAAAGCAGGTAATAGCTCGAATCTCACATAAGCTATGCCTTTCATGTCTGCATGAATTTTGTATTACATGTAGCATCATCAATGCATGCATATTACGAAGAATGATGGATCATGTATGAACAAGTCTAAGTAATAAGCTGGGAATCATCGATTGTTATATTCTTTCTTAGACGTAGCTGTGTGCTCTAGTTCACTAGTTGAAGAGAAACGCAGCTACATCTAAGAATCAAGAACTTGTCTGACCTGTTTCTCTAACTACATGCAATATCTTTATGATTTGTGAACTTGATTTACTTTCCAGACCGAAACATAAATCATCTGTCGATTGGTAAAGAGTCCTCACGTTACCAAAAAATTCCTGAAAGAAATGGCACTAGCTTCTCATCAAAGGAGTTTATCTCACATTTTTCAGTCTAAAATTTTCCAGTCAAGTTTAATGGGAAAAGTTTGCTGCTGTTTTGGGGGCTTCATATATGTCTACTTTCTGGTAGCAATACTCTCAGTATTATCTGTCATACAGCCGAGAGACATGAACAGCCAATCTGGCTCATTGGATGTCAAATGTTAATACTAATTTGCATTTATTCCATCAAAGTTAATCTCTATATGACTCTCCAAACCTATCAAAAAAATTAGTAAAACTCTCCAGAAATCCTTAGTGTTAAATACCATGCCTTCGCCTCTGATTGTTATACTATATGTAGCCTAGACCAAAAACTAGCCCATCAAATCCCTTTAATTTCAAAGTATGTGCATGTACTTAACAGTGCCTCGTTTTAATATGTTGTTACACTCTTGTGTTCAATGATTATCATCTTTTTAAATTTCTCTAGGCCTATACTATGGAGCTAGAAGCAGAAGTCGCGAAACTAAAAGAAGAAAACGATGAACTTCAAAAGAAACAGGTGACCTTTTATTCAATCACATTGCATGTTTTGTCTGTCTCAATGGTTCATCACTAACTAGATTACACTGCGTGCAGGAAGAAATGTTAGAAATGCAGAAGAATCAGGTACATAAAGTTCTGGTTCCTCTTTTTCCTTCATGCTTTTATCTTTTCTGCACAATTTTGCTTCCATATACATAGTTAAATAATTCAGAAATGCACTCATTCATCGTGGAACCTGCCTTTTATCCTTATGTATGTATAATTGGTAACTATCTTTTAGATCATCCATCCACTCACCATGCCTGCTACTTTAGCCCTATGGGATCGAATAAACACTTCTCAGCATTTTTCCTCGCTGCCTGAAAAACAAAATGCCGTTCTTTGCTACTGACACTACTCCCTGAATCAACCATCTCAAGTCATTGTTTTAAAGTGGCTAAGAAGGCACCCTTTCTTTTGGCACACTAATTCATCCCTATAACCTGCATTTTAATCTCACTATGTACTTCATCTAGTCAGGCCATCCATGTCATAAAAGAATAACAGCTCTTTTCGGTTTGATCCTATCCAATTTTTATCCATAGAAGCTCAAAGCTAGTCTACCTTGCTGATCGTGTTGTTTTCTTCTTGAACTAAGCTAGCATAGGCATTTTTGGATCCAAAAACTTATGTATTGCATTTTTGTGACACAGGTTATGGAAATGATGAACCTTCAAAAGGGAGCTAAAAGGCGATGCTTAAGACGGACACAAACTGGTCCATGGTAAAAAAGGGTTTCATAAATTAGTGGTATTAGCCCATATTTACAGACTTATAGTAGGTGCCCTGTACAGAAAGGGAATATGTATTCACTGTAGATCAGAAGAGAAGAGTTGTCTTTTTGCTGTAGGTTTCTCATTGTGTTAATTTCTTATTCCCTTCGATGGCATCATGCATAGAATAGAGCCAGAATGTAGAAATACCTAGTTGACAGCAGATACACATAAAAATACATAAATTAATGGAGGTACCTCTTGTAATGTGTTCTGTACAAGTGATTTGGAATATTGTTTTGACAGGTTCACTTTTAAGTTATGATGCTCGAATCCTCCAGAAATGACGAAAAAAAAAACGAACAATGTATCTTGAAGTCTATATATTTTTAGGAAAAAGAGTTGAAACGATTTTCAGTATGCTGTCTAAATGTTTTTCCAAAAGGGTTTACCACAAACAAAACTTAAAAAATATCACCGTACTTGCAAATGTGTAATTTAACACCAATTTTCAGCGTAAGTGCGTAGGTGGCTTAAGTTGAAGATCACTAGTGATCTTCTAACAAAAGGCCATTTCTTCGATTTTTCAATTAAGACAGAGTTTTGACCCTTCTTCTATATTTTCAAATTTCCATTATAAAAAAGGTTATTGGACTGTATCCTATGCAAATTTGCATACACATTGAGGAAAAGCGGCTTTGCTTATCAACATCACTCGAGTTGAATACAATCTCACTTTTACAAACTTAAATTAGGTGGTTTCATGCGATCTTGTGATATTTAGATACCTCAATGGATGGTTTTTCTTTCAACCCTTTATTCCTCAGAGGCTATCAACGTTTCATGTGATCTATAGCTAAAAGGCTTTTCCCATGCAAATGCTGAAGAAAAACCGGTATTTACACAGCGCAATAATATAAAAAGATGTCGACCAAACGGTATACATACTATTGCACTGTGCAAAGCGCCATGTGGTTGACATCTTTGACAGAACGCTCTCAAAGTAGAGGTGGATCTGAAAAGGCGCTATATCAACAGCTTATTTTCGGTCTGGAGAACACCTTTAATGATGTTACAGACTGAAGATTTTAGCAATACAGTTTCAAATACTTCTGTCAGTCGACAGAAGCAGGCCATGGCCATATAAACAATCAGCAAATTGCCAAATTGTCTAAATAATTCTGAAGAAATTTGGGAGTGTAAAAAATTAGCTAATTTATTGAATCATCCTTACAACCAGCACAAGGCATCAACAATCGAAAAGAAAAAGGAGACCGATGAATTAGTGGCTACCATCAGCCTCATCAATTTGAAAAGATAGGCAACAAATAGCATCTTAATGTCACCAAGAGCCGTATGTTGCAATGTGAATCTCAGTAGTACATGGTATAGCACGAAAGACGAATCACATGGAATTAAACAACCTAGTACACTCTAGAAATAAAGCTATAAAATGTAACAACATTTGGCATATTACCTAGTATGGATAGCCAGGGGTGCAAGAACCGTCTTTCCATGAGATCATCTTCCTATGATCTCTTCCTCTAAATGATCGAGCAACAAGCTCACCAGTCATAGGTTTGCATAAACCAACATCAATCACAGAAGTGCTCCTTCTCTTCTCAGAAGATGAACCCCCATCTTCAACATAAAAGTCAAACAACAATGCAAGACAGCGAACCTGATGAGCTAGGACTAAGTTTTCTTCAGCTGCAGCTATAGCATTTAAGATGTGAACATTGACCTGCAACAGATTAGACAAGCTACTTCAGTATAAGATTGACCATAAACTTTGTTGAAAACTGACATTGACTATCTCAATTAATGAACAAGCCAGCAAATCGTCTGACTCTTTAAAACTACAGTGGGTTAATGAAAAATTTCTGCCAGCAATTAAAGAATAAGCCTAGTTTCCTTTTGAATAAGATAGTAGCCACAGGTTTGCTGCTGAATTACATATCACTGCAGACCTACCTTACATGGATCAAAAACACTCAATACTTTTAGATCTATTTAAAGCATAGAAACCCATTTAACACGGTCCAGCAAATAAAGAATCCATGTAATATAGCTACAGGATGCAAAACCAAACCATTAAGTTTGTTACTGCTAACCTCTGCTTCCATGCTGCGAAGTTCATTGTACCACACAGAACTATCCACCTTGTAATAGCTCTCTGCCTGTTTTGCCTCATATAGGCTCAATGTGAAAAGAGGAGGCCTCAGTGGATACTCCTTGCTGATTTTGATCTGCCATAAGAATTACCCAAATGTCAACCAGGAGGAGGAAATTTAAATTGAATTTTGAGATAGAAACTGAGAAAGGAATGACGTTAGACCTTGGATTCCAATTTCATTTTTCTTTCCTCATTATCCATCTTTCTTGTCAAAACAAGACAATATTCCTGAACCTTGCAGTCCACCCATGATGTATCACTGACCCCAGCAGATCCAGGTGTATTATTACTGTCCTGCTCAATCTGCACAATGTCATCCATTTCAGTATCTGATTCCAGAATAAGGTCTGTATCATCTCCGTATTTCTTAAAACTCGGTGACTTCCCCTTTGTAATTGGAGAGCTGGTACTCTTTGAAATGAACGCCAGCTTTGTAGAATGATCAAAATCAGTTCTTTTAATCGGTGTGACGTTCGTATCATTTATTGAGGTGGTGGGAACTAAGGATGGAAGCTCCCCATCTTCCCTCGTGCTTTCTACCTCTTCTTTAGAAGAGGCAGACTCTCCATCCACCACAACTTTCGTAGGATGCTGAACTTGTTCCGTTTCTGTGAGAGTCGATGACGGAACCTGACTAGGAGATGTACCAAGAGGGAACCATGCATGCAAACTGCAGCGAGGATCATGAGAAGCCCAAGGAACTCTTCTACCGGCTAGAGCTG